>NW_026776053.1:0-31466 GCF_027477595.1 Haemorhous mexicanus
GTCCCGGGGGGGGCTGCAGGTGGTGCAGGGGCTGCGCCGGGGGGGGGGACCCCACCTTGGGGCTGGGGGGGACACGGGGAGGGGTCAGGGGGGCACCCAAAAATGAACAATCCCATCCCGGACCCCCCCCCTCAACATTTTTAGTGATTTTCCCAAACTTAAATTTTTAGTTTTGCCCCAAAATTCCTTCAGGAAATCTCCAAAAATTCTCTCCCACCCCCCTCAAATTTTTAGAGCCCCCTCCCCAAAAAAATTCCCAGCCCGAAATTCCTCTTAAAATTCCCCCCAATCCCCAAATTTTTAGAGCCCCCTCCCAAAAATTTCCAGCCCCAAATTCCTCTTAAAATTTCTCCCCCCACCCCCAAATTTTTAGAGCCCCCTCCCCAAAATTTCCAGCCCCAAATTCCTCCTAAAATTCCCCCCACCCCCAAATTTTTAGAGCCCCCTCCCCAAAATTTCCAGCCCCAAATTCCTCCTAAAATTCCCCCCACCCCCAAATTTTTAGAGCCCCCTCCCCAAAATTTCCAGCCCCAAATTCCTCCTAAAATTCCCCCCACCCCCAAATTTTTAGAGCCCCCTCCCCAAAAATTCCCAGCCCCAAATTCCTCCTAAAATTCCCCCCACCCCCAAATTTTTAGAGCCCCCTCCCCAAAAAATTTCCAGCCTCAAATTCCTCCAGAAAATCTCCAAAAATTCTCTCCCACCCCAATCCCCAAATTTTTAGAGCCCCCTCCCCAAAAATTCCCCAGCCCCAAATTCCTCTTAAAATTTCCCCAACCCCAAATTTTTAGAGACCCCTCCCCAAAAAATTCCAGCCCCAAATTCCTCCAGAAAATCCTCAAAAATTCTCTCCCACCCCCTCAAATTTTTAGAGCCCCCTCCCCAAAATTCCCAGCCCCAAATTCCTCCTAAAATTCCCCCCACCCCCAAATTTTTAGAGCCCCCCCCCCAAAAATTCCCAACCCCAAATTCCTCCTAAATTTCCCCCACCCTCAAATTTTTAGAGCCCCCTCCCCAAAAAATCCCAGCCCCAAATTCCTCCTTCAATTCCCCCCACCCCCAAATTTTTAGAGCCCCCTCCCCAAAATTTCCAGCCCCAAATTCCTCCTAAAATTCCCCCATCCCCAAATTTTTAGAGCCCCTCCCCAAAAAATTCCCAGCCCCAAATTCCTCCAGAAAATCCCCAAAAATTCTCTCCCACCCCCCTCAAATTTTTAGAGCCCCCTCCCCAAAAATTCCAGCCCCAAATTCCTCTTAAAATCCCCCCCACCCCCAAATTTTTAGAGCCCCCTCCCCAAAAAAAATTTCCAGCCCCAAATTCCTCCTTTAATTCCCCCCACCCCCAAATTTTAGAGCCCCCTCCCCAAAATTCCCAGCCCCAAATTCCTCCTAAAATTCCCCTCACCCCCAAATTTTTAGAGCCCCCTCCTCAAAAAATCCCAGCCCCAAATTCCTCCATAAAATCCCCAAAAATTCTCTCCCACCCCCCCCAAATTTTTAGAGCCCCGTCCCCAAAAATTCCAGCCCCAAATTTCTCCTAAAATTCCCCCACACCCAAATTTTTAGAGCCCCCTCCCCAAAAATTTCCCAACCCCAAATTCCTCCTAAAATTCCCCCCACCCCCAAATTTTTAGAGACCCCTCCCAAAAAATCCCAGCCCCAAATTCCTCCTAAAATTCCCTCCAACCCCCAAATTTTTAGAGCCCCCTCCCCAAAAATTCCCAGCCCCAAATTCCTCCTAAAATTCCCCCCCACCCTCAAATTTTTAGAGCCCCCCCAAAAATTCCAGCCCCAAATTCCGCCAGAAAATCCTCAAAAATTCTCTCCCACCCCCCTCAAATTTTTAGAGACCCCTCCCCAAAATTCCCAGCCCCAAATTCCTCCTAAAATTCCCCCCACCCCCAAATTTTTAGAGCCCCCTCCTCAAAAATTCCCAGCCCCAAATTCCTCCTAAAATTCGCCCCCACCCCCAAATTTTTAGAGCCCCCTCCCCAAAAATTCCCAGCCCCAAATTCCTCCTAAAATTCCCCCCACCCCCAAATTTTTAGAGCCCCCTCCCAAAAAATTCCAGCCCCAAATTCCTCCTAAAATTCCCCCCACCCCCAAATTTTTAGAGCCCCCTCCCCAAAAAAATCCCAGCCCCAAATTCCTCCTAAAATTCCCCCCACCCCCAAATTTTTAGAGCCCCCTCCTCAAAAATTTCCAGCCCCAAATTCCTCCTAAAATTTCCTCACACATCCTCAAATTTTTAGAGCCCCCTCCCAAAAAATTTCCAGCCCCAAATTCCTCCTAAAAATTCCCCCCCACCCCCAAATTTTTAGAACCCCCTCCCCAAAATTTCCAGCCCCAAATTCCTCCTAAAATTCCCCCCACCCCCAAATTTTTAGAGCCCCCTCCCCAAAAAATTCCAGCCCCCAAATTCCTCTTAAAATTCCCCCCACCCCCAAATTTTTAGAGCCCCCCCCCCAAAAATTCCCAGCCCCAAATTCCTCCTAAAATTCCCCCCACCCCCAAATTTTTAGAGCCCCCTCCCCAAAAAATCCCAGCCCCAAATTCCTCCAGAAAATCCCCAAAAATTCTCTCCCACCCCCCTCAAACTTTTAGAGCCCCCCCAAAAAAAAATCCCAGCCCCAAATTCCTCTTAAAATTTCTCCCCCCACCCCCAAATTTTTAGAGCCCCCTCCCCAAAATTCCCATCCCCAAATTCCTCCTAAAATCCCCCCCATCCCCAAATTTTTAGAGACCCCCAAAAATTTCCAGCCCCAAATTCCTCCTAAAATTCCCCCCACCCCCAAATTTTTAGAGCCCCCTCCCCAAAAAATTCCCAGCCCCAAATTCCTCCAGAAAATCCCCAAAAATTCTCTCCCACCCCCCTCAAATTTTTAGAGCCCCCCTCCCCAAAAATTCCAGCCCCAAATTCCTCCTAAAATTTCCCCCACCCTCAAATTTTTAGAGCCCCCTCCCCAAAAATTCCAGCCCCAAATTCCTCCTAAAATTTCCTCACACATCCCCAAATTTTTAGAGCCCCCCCCCAAAAAATTCCAGCCCCAAATTCCTCCTAAAATTCCTCCCACCCCCAAATTTTTAGAGCCCCCCCAAATCCCCCTCCTCAAAAATTCCCAGCCCCAAATTTCTCCTTAAATTCCCCCAACCCCCAAATTTTTAGAGCCCCCTCCTCAAAAATTCCCAGCCCCAAATTCCTCCTAAAATTTCCTCACACATCCCCAAATTTTTAGAGCCCCCCCCAAAAAATTCCAGCCCCAAATTCCTCCTAAAATTCCCACCACCCTCAAACTTTTGGAGCCCCCTCCCCAAAAATTCCCAGCCCCAAATTCCTCCTAAAATTTCCCCCCACCCCCAAATTTTTAGAGCCCCCTCCTCAAAAAATCCCAGCCCCAAATTCCTCCAGAAAATCCCCAAAAATTCTCTCCCACCCCCCTCAAATTTTTAGAGCCCCCTCCCCAAAATTCCCAGCCCCAAATTCCCCCTTAAAATTCCCCCACACCCAAATTTTTAGAGCCCCCCCCAAATCCCCCTCCTCAAAAATTTCCAGCCCCAAATTCCTCCTAAAATTCCCCCCATCCCCAAATTTTTAGAGCCCCCTCCCAAAAAATTTCCAGCCTCAAATTCCTCCAGAAAATCCCCAAAAATTCTCTCCCACCCCCCTCAAATTTTTAGAACCCCCCAAAAATTCCAGCCCCAAATTCCTCTTAAAATTCCCCCCACCCCCAAATTTTTAGAGCCCCCTCCCCAAAAATTCCAGCCCCAAATTCCTCCTAAAATTTTCTCACACATCCCCAAATTTTTAGAGCCCCCTCCCCAAAAATTTCCAGCCCCAAATTCCTCCTAAAATTCCCCCCATCCCCAAATTTTTAGAGCCCCCTCCCAAAAAATTCCCAGCCCCAAATTCCTCCAGAAAATCCCCAAAAATTCTCTCCCACCCCCCTCAAATTTTTAGAGCCCCCCCCTAAAAATTCCAGCCCCAAATTCCTCTTAAAATTCCCCCCACCCCCAAATTTTTAGAGCCCCCTCCTCAAAAATTCCCAGCCCCAAATTCCTCCTAAAATTCCCCCCACCCCCAAATTTTTAGAGACCCCTCCCCAAAATTTCCAGCCCCAAATTCCTCCTAAAATTCGCCCCCACCCCCAAATTTTTAGAGCCCCCTCCTCAAAAATTCCCAGCCCCAAATTCCTCCTAAAATTCCCCCCACCCCCAAATTTTTAGAGCCCCCTCCCCAAAAATTCCCAGCCCCAAATTCCTCCTAAAATTCCCCCCACCCCCAAATTTTTAGAGCCCCCTCCCAAAAAATCCCAGCCCCAAATTCCTCCTTCAATTCCCCCCACCCCCAAATTTTTAGAGCCCCCCCAAAAATTCCCAGCCCCAAATTCCTCCAGAAAATCCTCAAAAATTCTCTCCCACCCCCCTCAAACTTTTAGAGCCCCCCCAAAAATTTCCAGCCCCAAATTCCTCTTAAAATTCCCCCCCACCCCCAAATTTTTGGAGCCCCCCCAAATCCCCCTCCCCAAAATTCCCAGCCCCAAATTCCTCCTAAAATTCCCCCCACCCCCCAAATTTTAGAGCCCCCCTCCCCAAAATTCCCAGCCCCAAATTCCTCCTTTAATTCCCCCCCCCCAAATTTTCAGACCCCCCAAAATCCCAATCCCCCCCCTCAATAAATCATCTTGAGGTGGGGGTCTCTGATTTTTGGGGGGGGGGGGTCCCAATTTTGGGGTGGAATCTCTATTTTTTGGGGTTTTTTTTGGGGAGGGGGGGTCACTCACCTGCTGGCTGAGCAGGAGGCTCCGAAGTTGGGGGTTGGCCCCCGGATTTTGGGGGCGCAGCAGAGCCCCCCCCCCGGCCTGGTTGGGCTGGGGGGGTCCAGCTTGGGGGGGTCCTGGATTTTGGGGGGCTGGGGGAGGTGCAGGAGCTGCAGGAGGGGCTTGGGGGGGTTGTGGTTGTTGTTGTTGTTGTTGTTGTTGTTGTTGTTGTTGTTGTGCACGGAGTTGTAACTGGGGGAGAGGAGGGGGGGAAAAGGGGGTGTTGGAAAATCACCCCAAAATGTTCTAGGGTCATAAAATGTCCAAAAAAATGGCAAAATTCTTGTAGGTTTCAATTCAAGACACCCCCCAAAAAAAAAAAATCCCTCAAACCCAGGCAAGGACTCCTCAAAACCAATCAGGGTCCACCCAAAAAATCAGCAGGACCACCTCAAATCACCCCAAAATTCATCCAAGCTCACCCTAAAACCCATCCAAAAACCAACCAAAATCATCCAGGACTCCCCAAACACAACCAGGGTCCCCCAAAACCTCAAAAACTCACTCAGGACCACCTCAAATCACCCCAAAATTCATCCAAGCCCAATCTCCAACCCATCCTGGAGACCCCAAAATCATCCAGGACTCCTTAAAACCAATCAGGGTCCCCCCAAAATCAGCAGGACCCCCCAAATCACCCCAAAATTCATCCAAGCTCACCCCAAAACCCATCCAAGAACCTCCCAAAATCATCCAGGACTCCCCAAACCCAACCAGGGTCCCCAAAAAATCAGCAGGACCACCTCAAATCACCCCAAAATTCCTCCAACCCCAATCCCCAACCCATCCAAAAACCACCCAAAATCATCCAGGACCACTTAACCTCAACCAGGGTCCCCCCCAAACCCCAAAAACTCATGGAGGACCCCCTGAATCACCCCAAAATTCATCCAAGCTCACCCTAAAACCCATCCAAGAACCACCCAAAATCATCCAGGACTCCCCAAACACAACCAGGGTCCCCCAAAACCTCAAAAACTCACTCAGGACCACCTCAAATCACCCCAAAATTCATCCAAGCCCAATCTCCAACCCATCCAGGAGACCCAAAAATCATCCAGGACCACTTAACCTCAACCAGGGTCCCCCCAAAACCCCAAAAACTCATGGAGGACCCCCTGAATCACCCCAAAATTCATCCAAGCCCACCCCTCGACCCATCCAGGACACCCAAGCCCCTCTAGGACCCCCTAAAATGTCCCAAAAACCCCAAAAAACCCCAAAATCCTCCAGACCAGGCTCTGCTGCCGCTGCTGCTCCTCCATGATCCCGACCTGCGCCAGGCCTGGGCTCACCTGGGTGGGGGGCACAGAGCCTAAATCCATCTCAAATTTCACAAAAAACCACCCCAAGTTGCTCAAAAATAATCTCAAATGGAAATGTGAGGGAGAAAAGGGCGGGAAACGTGAGGGGAGAAAAGGGCGGGAAATGTGAGGGGAGAAAAGGGCGGGAAACGTGAGGGGAGAAAAGGGCGGGAAACGTGAGGGGAGAAAAGGGCGGGAAACGTGAGGGGAGAAAAAGGGTGGTAAATGTGAGGGGAAAAAGGCTGAAAAAAAGGAAAAAACTGAAAAAAAGGGTAGGATAAAGAGCTGAAAAGCTAGGAGGAGAAGGAAGGCAGGAAACAGGGACAAAAAGGAGATGTGAGGGGAAGAGGAGAGGGAAACGTGAGGGGAGAAAAGGGCGGGAAAACGTGAGGGGAGAAAAGGGCGGGAAAACGTGAGGGGAGAAAAAGGATGGTAAATGTGAGAGGAAAAAAGCTGAAAAAAAGGAAAAAAAAACTGAAAAAAGGGCAGGAGAAAGAGCTGAAAAGACAGGAGGAGATGAAAAACAGGAAACGGGCAAAAAGGAGATGTGAGGGGAAGAAGAGAGGGAAATGTGAGGGGAGAAAAGGTGGGAAATGTGAGGGGAGGAAATGGAAACATGAGGGGGAAAAGAGCAGAAAATGTGAGAAAAAAAGGCAGGAGAAAGAGCTGAACACATAAGAGGAGAAAGAAGGCAAACAGGTAGAGACAAACAGGAGATATGAGGGGGAAAAGGTGGGAAATTTGAGGGGAGAAAATGTAGGAAATGTGAGGGGGAAAAGGGAAATGTGAGGGGGGAAAGAGACGGAGACGTGAGGGGAGAAAAGGGCGGGAAAACGTGAGGGGAGAAAAGGGCGGGAAAACGTGAGGGGAGAAAAGGGCGGGAAAACGTGAGGGGGAAAAGAGTGGAAAATGTGAGGGGGAAAAGAGTGGAAAATGTGAGGAAAAAAATTACAGGAAAAAAGGCTGAAAACATAAGAGAAGAAAGAAGGCAAGAAACAGGTAGGAATAAAAAGGCGGGAGATGCGAAAAAACCCATCCAGGGTTTTTGCCACAAAAACCACTCAAAATCCCACAGAAACCACCTCAAATCCCACAAAACACACCTTAAATGGAAAGGTGAGGAGAGAAGAGGGTGGGAATTGTGAGGGGAGAAAAGGGTGGGAAATGTGAGGGGGAAAAAGGGGGAAATGTGAGGGGGAAAAAGGGAAATGTGAGGGGGAAAAGAGTGGGAAATGTGAGGGGGAAAAGGGAAATGTGAGGGGGAAAAAGGGGGAAATGTGAGGGGGGAAAAGGGTGGAGAACATGAGGGGAACAGAGAGGGAAATGTGAGAGGGCAAAGAGAGGGAAATGTGAGGGGAAAAAAGAGTGGAAAATGTGAGAAAAAAAGGTTGAAAACATAAGAAGAGAAAATCCCACCGAAACCACCCCAAATCCCACCGAAACCACCCCAAATCCCACAAAAACCACTTGAAATTCTCCTTTACCTGCGGCTGCACCCCTGATGTCACAGGGAGAGTCCCCGGCTGCTTAGGCAGGAATGGGGGAGCCCCAGGAACAGGGGCTGAGCCCCCCAGCTGTGGGGACAGGAAAATTTGAGGGGTTTGGGGACAGCAGAGAGACCCCAAAAAGAGTGGGGGGCAGGAATGACCCCCAAGAAAGGGATGGGGGCGTTGGGAGGGGAGAAAAACCCCACAAAATTGGCATCAAAAATACTCCCAAAATAGGGTTTGGGAGGTAATTGGGGGAATCAACTCATAAAGGGTTAAAGGGGGGAAAAAAAAGAATAAAAAAAGGGATTTGGTGGGGTTAAAAGTGGGGAAAATGGGGTTTGGGGGGGGGTCTCTGAAGGCTCAGATCCTGCTGGTAGGCCTCTTCTTTGATCTGAAGGGAAAATGGGGTTAAAAATGGGAAAAATGAGGAAAAAATGGGATTAAAAACTAGAAAAAGGGGGGGAAATTGGTAAAAATTGGTAAAAGAATGGGATTTGGGGGGTTAAAATGGGATTAAATGGGAAAAAATGGGGTTTAGGAGTCCCAGGTGGCCCAGGCCGAAACCCAGGTCCTGCTGGTAGGGCCTCTTCCTTGTTATGAGGGGAAAGTGGGGTTAAAAATGGGAAAAATAGACAAAAATGGATAAAAAAGGGTAAAATGAGGTAAAAGAATGGGATTTGGCAGTGTTAAAATGGGATTTAAGGAGAAAAATTTGGGTTAAAGGTGGGAAAAATGGGGTTTGGGAGTCCCCAGGCGGCCCAGGTCCTCCTGGTAGGGCCTCTTCCTTGTTCTGAGGGGAAAATGGGGTTAAAAATGGGAAAAATAGACAAAAATGGATAAAAAAGGGTAAAATGAGGTAAAAGAATGGGATTTGGCAGTGTTAAAATGGGATTTAAGGAGAAAAATTTGGGTTAAAGGTGGGAAAAATGGGGTTTGAGAGTCCCCAGGCGGCCCAGGTCCTCCTGGTAGGGCCTCTTCCTTGTTCTGAGGGGGAAATGGGGTTAAAAATGGGAAAAACGGGAAAAAATGGGATTAATAATTAGAAAAAGGGGGGAAAATGGGTAAAAATTGGTAAAATAATGGGAATTTGGGGTGTTAAAATGGGGTTAAAGGGGGAAGATCCTGCCAAAAAGAAATCTGGAAGGGATGGATGAGCTCTGTAGGAGTTTGGGGTGTTTTAGGGGTATTTTTTGGGTATTTTGGGGTATTTTGGGATGTTTTGGGGGTATTTTGGGGTGTTTGGGGTATTTTGGGGTATTTTGGGGTGTTTTGGAGTATTTAGGGGTATTTTGGGGGTATTTTGGGGTATTTTTCAGGTATTTTGGGGGTATTTAGGGGTGTCTGGGGGTGTTTTAGGGGTGCTTTTGAAATATTTTGGGGTGTTTTGGGGTATTTTGGGGTGTTTTGGGGTATTTTGGGGTGTTTGGGGGAATTTTGGGGTTATTTAGGGATATTTGGGGGTGGTTTGGGGATGTTTTCGGGGTATTTTGGGGTGTTTAGGGGTATTTTTTTGGGGTATTTTGGGGTATTTTAGGGTGTTTGGGGGTATTTTGGGATGTTTTGGGGGTATTTTGGGGTGTTTGGGGTATTTGGGGGTGTTTTAAGGTGCTTTCGGGGTATTTTGGGGTATTTTAGGGTGTTTTGGGGTGTTTTGGGGTATTTTTCGGGTATTTTGGGGGTATTCTGGGGTATTTAGGGGTATTTTGGGGTATTTAGGGGTGTTTTGGGGGTGTTTTAGGGGTGCTTTTGAAATATTTTGGGGTATTTAAGGGTATTTGGGGGTGGTTTGGGGTATTTTGGGGTATTTTAGGGTTATTTAGGGATATTTGGGGGTGGTTTGGGGATGTTTTTGGGGTATTTTGGGGTGTTTTGGGGGTGTTTCTGGAGTATTTAGGTGGTTTTGGGGTATTTTGAGGTGTTTTTGTGGTGTTTAGAGGGATTTTGGGGGTATTTTGGGGTATTTTGGGGTATTTTGGGGTTATTTAGGGATATTTGGGGGTGGTTTGGGGATGTTTTTGGGGTATTTTGGGGTGGTTTGGGGTATTTTGGGGTTATTTAGGGATATTTGGGGGTGGTTTGGGGATGTTTTTGGGGTATTTAGGGGTATTTTTGGGGGTATTTTGGGGTATTACGGGGTGTTTTGGGGGTATTTAGGGGTATTTGGGGGTGTTTTGAGGTGCTTTCGGGGTGTTTTGGGGTATTTAAGGGTATTTGGGGGTGTTTTGGGGTATTTAGGGGTATTTGGGGGTGTCGTTGGGGTGTTTTTGGGTGTTTTGGGGTATTTTGGGGTGTTTGGGGGCATTTTGGGGTTATTTAGGGATATTTGGGGGTGGTTTGGGGATGTTTTTGGGGTATTTTGGGGTATTTTTGGGGTGTTTTGGGGTTATTTAGGGGTGATTTGGGGATGTTTTTGGGGTATTTTGGGGTGTTTTGAGGGTGTTTCTGGAGTATTTAGGTTGTTTTGGGGTATTTTGGGGTGTTTTGGTGGTGTTTAGAGGGATTTTGGGGGTATTTTGGGGCGTTTTGGGGTGTTTTGGGGTGGTTTGGGGAATTTTGGGGTTATTTAGGGATATTTGGGGGTGGTTTGGGGATGTTTTTGGGGTATTTTGGGGTGGTTTGGGGTATTTTGGGGTTATTTAGGGGTGATTTGGGGATGTTTTTGGGGTATTTTGGGGTGGTTTGGGGTATTTAGGGGTTATTTAGGGATATTTGGGGGTGGTTTGGGGATGTTTTTGGGGTATTTTGGGGTGGTTTGGGGTATTTTGGGGTTATTTAGGGGTGGTTTGGGGATGTTTTTGGGGTATTTTGGGGTGGTTTGGGGCATTTAGGTGTTATTTAGGGATATTTGGGGGTGGTTTGGGGATGTTTTTGGGGTATTTTGGGGTGTTTTAGGGTATTTAGGGGTGTTTAGGGGTATTTTTTGGGGTATTTTGTGGTGTTTAGAGGGATTTTGGGGGTATTTTGGGGTATTTTGGGGCGTTTTGGGGCGTTTTTGGGGTCTCACCCCACGCTGCTGGTCCATCTTGTGCTGCTGCACCTGCTTGTGGTTGGTGATGACCTGGCGGATGCCGTTGACGAAGCCGCTCTGGTCGTTGGGGATCAAACCCATGAAAATTTTCTTTTTGGACGAGTAGAGGAGCATCAGAACGCGAACCTCGCACGGGGCCGTGTGAGGGAAGTGCACGCAGCCCGCCTGCATCGGGGAAGGGCAGCAGAGTGTCACAGAATGGCAAAGAAAAAGGGAAAAAAAGGGCAAAAAAAGGGCAAAAAAATGGGACAAAAGTGGGGCTGAAATGGGACCAAAATGGCAAAAAAATGGGGTTAAAATGGGGCTAAAATGGCACCAAAATGGCAAAAAAATGGGACTAAAATGGGGCTAAAATGGAACTAAAATGGGGCCAAAATGGGACTGAAATGGGACTAAAATGGAACTAAAATGGGACTAAAATGGAACTAAAATGGGACTAAAATGGGACTAAAATGGGAACAAATTGGGGCTAAAATGGCACCAAAATGGGACTAAAATGGGACTAAATGGGACCAAATTGGGGCTAAAATGGGGCCAAAATGGCAAAAAAATGGGACTAAAATGGGGCTAAAATGGGGCCAGAATGGGACCAAAATGGGACTAAAATGGAACCAAAATGGGGCCAAAATGGGACCAGAATGGGACTAAAATGGGACCAGAATGGGGCCAAAATGGGACCAAAGTGGGACTAAAATGGGACTAAATGGGACCAAATTGGGGCTAAAATGGAACCAAAATGGCAAAAAAATGGGACTGAAATGGGGCTAAAATGGCACCAAAATGGGACTAAAATGGGACTAAAATGGGATTAAAATGGGACTGAAATGGGACTGAAATGGGACTAAAATGGGGCTAAAATGGCACCAAAATGGGACCAAAATGGGACTGAAATGGGGCTAAAATGGAATAAAATGGGACTAAAATGGGACTAAAATGGGGCCAAAATGGCAAAAAAATGGGACTAAAATGGGGCTAAAATGGGACCAAAATGGGACTGAAATGGGGCTAAAATGGCACCAAAATGGGGCCAAAACGGGACCAGAATGGGACCAAAGTGGGGCTAAAATGGGACCAAAATGGGACTAAAATGGGGCTAAAATGGCACCAAAATGGGACTAAAATGGGGCTAAAATGGCACCAAAATGGGACCAAAATGGGACTAAAATGGGGCTAAAATGGCACCAAAATGGGACCAAAATGGGACTGAAATGGGGCTAAAATGGCACCAAAATGGGACCAGAATGGGACTAAATGGGACCAAAATGGAAATAAAACAGGACCAAAATGGGGTCAAAATGGGACCAGAATGGGGCCAAAATGGGACCAAAATGGGACTAAAATGGGACTAAAATGGGACCAGAATGGGACCAGAATGGGACCAAAATGGTGGAAAATGGGACCAAAATGGTGCAAAAATGGTGCAAAAATGGGGCCAAAATGGGGCCAAAATGGGGCCAAAATTAGAATAAATGGGACCAAAATGGGGCCAAAATGGAACCAAAATGGGACTAAAATGGGACCAAAATGGGGCCAAAATGGGACTAAAATGGAACTAAAATGGGACTAAAATGGGGCCAAAATGGGACCAAAATGGAACCAAAATCTCCAGGTGATTTTGATGTCCCCAGGATGATTTTGGTGTCCCCAGAATGATTTTGATGTCCCCAGGATGATTTTGGTGCCCCTGAAGATGATTTTGGCATCCCCAGGATGATTTTGGTGTCCCCAGGATGATTTTGAGCTCCCCCAGGATAATTCTGGGTCTCTCCAGGATAATTTTGGGCTACCTGGGGGATGATTTTGGGCTCCTCCAGGATAATTTTGGGCTCCCTGAAGATGATTTTGGGGTCCCTGGGGGTGATTTTGGGCTCCCTGGGGATGATTTTGGGTCTCCCCAGGATGATTTTGGGTCTCCCCAGGATGATTTTGGGTCTCCCCAGGATGATTTTGGGTCTCCCCAGGATGATTTTGGGCTCCCTGGGGGTGATTTTGGGTCTCCCCAGGATAATTTTGGGCTCCCCAGGATAATTTTGGGGCTCCCCAGGATAATTTTGGGTCTCCCCAGGATAATTTTGATGTCCTCAGGGTAATTTTGGTGCCCCCAGGATGATTTTGAGCTCCCCCAGGATAATTTTGGACTCCCTGAAGATGATTTTGGTGTCCCCAGGATAATTTTGGTGTCCCCAGGATGATTTTGGGTCTCTCCAGGATAATTTTGGTGTCCCCAGGATAATTTTGGGTCTCTCCAGGATAATTTTGGGTCTCTCCAGGACAATTTTGGTGCCCCCAGGATGATTTTGAGCTCCCCCAGGATAATTTTGGGTCTCTCCAGGATAATTTTGGGCTCCCCAGGATAATTTTGAGCTCCCCCAGGATAATTTTGGTGTCCCCAGGATAATTTTGGGGTCCCCAGGATAATTTTGGGTCTCCCCAGGATAATTTTGGGTCTCCCCAGGATAATTTTGGGTCTCCCCAGGATAATTTTGGGTCTCTCCAGGATAATTTTGGGTCTCCCCAGGATGATTTTGGGTCTCTCCAGGATAATTTTGGGTCTCCCCAGGATGATTTTGGGTCTCTCCAGGATAATTTTGGGCTCCCTGGGGGTGATTTTGGCATCCCCAGGATAATTTTGGTGTCCCCAGGACAATTTTGGGTCTCCCCAGGATAATTTTGGTGTCCCCAGGATAATTTTGGGGTCCCCAGGGTGATTTTGGTGTCCCTGGGGGTGATTTTGGGGTCCCCAGGATAATTTTGGGCTCCCTGGGGATGATTTTGGTGTCCCTGAAGATGATTTTGGTGTCCCCAGGATAATTTTGGTGTCCCCAGGATAATTTTGGGTCTCTCCAGGATAATTTTGGGTCTCCCCAGGATAATTTTGGGCTCCCTGAAGATGATTTTGGCATCCCCAGGATGATTTTGAGCTCCCCCAGGATAATTTTGGGTCTCTCCAGGATAATTTCGGCTCTCCCCAGGATAATTTTGGACTCCCTGAAGATGATTTTGGTGTCCCCAGGATGATTTTGAGCTCCCCCAGGATAATTTTGGGTCTCCCCAGGATAATTTTGGGTCTCCCCAGGATGATTTTGGGCTCCCCAGGATAATTTTGAGCTCCCCCAGGATGATTTTGGTGCCCCTGAAGATGATTTTGGTGTCCCCAGGATGATTTTGGGTCTCCCCAGGATAATTTTGGGTCTCCCCAGGATAATTTTTGGGTCCCTGGGGATGATTTTGGTGTCCCCAGGATGATTTTGAGCTCCCCCAGGATAATTTTGGGTCTCTCCAGGATGATTTGGGGTCCCTGGGGGTGATTTTGGGGTCCCTGGGGGTGATTTTGGGTCTCCCCAGGATAATTTTGGGCTCCCCAGGGTGATTTTGGGCTCCCCAGGATAATTTTGGGCTCCCCAGGATGATTTTGGGCTCCCCAGGATAATTTTGGGTCTCCCCAGGATAATTTTGGGTCTCCCCAGGATGATTTTGGGCTCCCTGGGGATGATTTTGGGCTCCCTGGGGGTGATTTTGGGCTCCCCAGGATGATTTTGGGGTCCTTACGAAGCCGTTGCCCATGATCCTGTAGAGGCCCTTGAGCTCCTCCAGGATAATTTTGGTGTCCCCAGGATAATTTTGGTGTCCCCAGGATAATTTTGGGCTCCCTGAAGATGATTTTGGGCTCCCCAGGATGATTTTGGGCTCCCCAGGGTGATTTTGGGCTCCCCAGGATAATTTTGGGCTCCCTGGGGATGATTTTGGGGTCCCCAGGATAATTTTGGATCTCCCCAGGATAATTTTGGGCTCCCCAGGATAATTTTGGGTCCCTCCAGGATAATTTTGGGTCTCCTCAGGATAATTTTGGGCTCCCTGGGGGTGATTTTGGGCTCCCCAGGATAATTTTGGGTCTCTCCAGGATAATTTTGGGCTCCCCAGGGTGATTTTGGGGTCCCTGGGGGTGATTTTGAGCTCCCCCAGGATAATTTTGGGTCTCCCCAGGATGATTTTGAGCTCCCCCAGGATAATTTTGGGTCTCTCCAGGCTGATTTTGGGGTCCCTGGGGGTGATTTTGGTGTCCCCAGGATGATTTTGGTGCCCCTGAAGATGATTTTGGGGTCCCTGGGGATGATTTTGAGCTCCCCCAGGATAATTTTGGGTCTCCCCAGGATAATTTTGGGTCTCCCCAGGATAATTTTGGTGTCCCCAGGATAATTTTGGGCTCCCCAGGATAATTTTGGGTCTCTCCAGGATAATTTTGGGTCTCTCCAGGATAATTTTGGTGTCCCCAGGATAATTTTGGGTCTCTCCAGGATGATTTTGAGCTCCCCCAGGATAATTTTGGGTCCCTCCAGGATAATTTTGGGTCTCTCCAGGATAATTTTGGGTCTCCCCAGGATAAATTTGGGTCTCCCCAGGATAATTTTGGGGTCCCTGGGGGTGATTTTGGGCTCCCTGGGGATGATTTTGGGCTCCCTGGGGATGATTTTGGGCTCCCTGAAGATGATTTTGATGTCCCCAGGATAATTTTGGGTCTCCCCAGGATGATTTTGGGCTCCCTGAAGATGATTTTGGGCTCCCTGGGGATGATTTTGGTGTCCCCAGGATAATTTTGTGCTCCCCCAGGATAATTTTGGGTCTCTCCAGGATAATTTTGGGTCTCTCCAGGATAATTTTGGGGTCCCCAGGATAATTTTGGGTCTCCCCAGGATAATTTTGGGCTCCCTGGGGATGATTTTGGTGTCCCCAGGATAATTTTGGGTCTCTCCAGGATAATTTTGGGTCTCCCCAGGATGATTTTGGGTCTCTCCAGGATAATTTTGGGCTCCCTGGGGGTAATTTTGGTGTCCCCAGGATAATTTTGGGTCTCCCCAGGACAATTTTGGTGTCCCCAGGATGATTTTGGGGTCCCCAGGATAATTTTGGGTCTCCCCAGGATAATTTTGGGCTCCCTGAAGATGATTTTGGCATCCCCAGGATGATTTTGGGTCTCTCCAGGATAATTTTGGGTCTCCCCAGGATAATTTTGGGTCTCCCCAGGATAATTTTGGGTCTCTCCAGGATAATTTTGGGTCCCTCCAGGATAATTTTGGGTCTCCCCAGGATAATTTTGGGTCTCTCCAGGATAATTTTGGGCTCCCCAGGATAATTTTGTGCTCCCCCAGGATAATTTTGGGTCTCTCCAGGATAATTTTGGGCTCCCCAGGATAATTTTGGGTCTCCCCAGGATAATTTTGGGTCTCTCCAGGATAATTTTGGGGTCCCTGGGGGTGATTTTGGTGTCCCCAGGATGATTTTGAGCTCCCCCAGGATAATTTTGGGTCTCTCCAGGATAATTTTGGTGTCCCCAGGATAATTTTGGTGTCCCCAGGATAATTTTGGGTCCCTCCAGGATGATTTTGGGCTCCCCAGGATAATTTTGGGTCTCTCCAGGATAATTTTGGGTCCCTCCAGGATAATTTTGGGTCTCCCCAGGATGATTTTGGGCTCCCCCCAGGATAATTTTGGGCTCCCCAGGATAATTTTGGGCTCCCTGGGGGTCATTTTGGGCTCCCTGGGGATGATTTTGGGCTCCCTGAAGATGATTTTGGGGTCCCCAGGATAATTTTGGGTCTCCCCAGGATGATTTTGGGCTCCCCAGGATGATTTTGGGGTCCTTACGAAGCCGTTGCCCATGATCCTGTAGAGGCCCTTGAGCGACTCCAGGTCCTTGTTGGTGAAGTGGAACTGAACCATCCGGGAATTGCGGAAAAGGGGACCCAGGGTGGTCTGGGGGGGTCAAAAAAAAGGGGCTCAGGACCCCCCTGAAATCCTACAACACTCTGAAGTTAAGAAATCCTACAGAAGCAGCAAAAATCCCACTAAAAAATGATCAAATTCCATGAAAATCCCACAGATTTCACTAAAGAAATCCCAAATTCCACGAAAATCCCACAGATTTCACTAAAAAAATCCCAAATTCCATGAAAATCCCACAGATTTCACTAAAAAAATCCCAATTTCCATGAAAATCCCACAGATTTCACTAAAGAAATCCCAAATTCCATGAAAATCCCACAGATTTCACTAAAGAAATCCCAATTTCCATGAAAATCCCACAGATTTCACTAAAGAAATCCCAAATTCCATGAAAATCCCACAGATTTCACTAAAAAAACCCCAAATTCCATGAAAATCCCACAGATTTCACTAAAAAAATCCCAAATTCCATGAAAATCCCACAGATTTCACTAAAGAAATCCCAAATTCCATGAAAATCCCACAGATTTCACTAAAGGAATCCCAAATTTCATGAAAATCCCACAGATTTCACTGAAGAAATCCCAAATTCCAGGAAAATCCCACAGATTTCACTAAAAAAATCCCAAATTCCATGAAAATCCCACAGATTTCACTAAAAATGCACCCAAATTCCATGAAAATCCCACAGATTTCACTAAAGAAATCCCAAATTCCATGAAAATCCCACAGATTTCACTAAAAAAATCCCAAATTCCATGAAAATCCCACAGATTTCACTAAAGAAATCCCAAATTCCAGGAAAATCCCACAGATTTCACTAAAGAAATCCCAAATTCCATGAAAATCCCACAGATTTCACTAAAAAAATCCCAAATTCCATGAAAATCCCACAGATTTCACTAAAGAAATCCCAAATTCCATGAAAATGCCACAGATTTCACTAAAGAAATCCCAAATTCCATGAAAATCCCACAGATTTCACTAAAAAAATCCCAAATTCCATGAAAATCCCACAGATTTCACTAAAAAAATCCCAAATTCCTTGAAAATCCCACAGATTTCACTAAAAAAATCCCAAATTCCATGAAAATCCCACAGATTTCACTAAAAAAATCCCAAATTCCATGAAAATCCCACAGATTTCACTAAAGAAATCCCAAATTCCATGAAAATGCCACAGATTTCACTAAAGAAATCCCAAATTCCATGAAAATCCCACAGATTTCACTAAAGAAATCCCAAATTCCATGATAATCCCACAGATTTCACTAAAGAAATCCCAAATTCCATGAAAATCACACAGATTTCACTAAAAAAATCCCAAATTCCATGAAAATCCCACAGATTTCACTAAAGAAATCCCAAATTCCATGAAAATCCCACAGATTTCACTAAAAAAATCCCAAATTCCATGAAAATCCCACAGATTTCACTAAAGAAATCCCAAATTCCATGAAAATCCCACAGATTTCACTAAAAAAAATCCCAAATTCCATGGAAATGCCACAGATTTCACTAAAAATGCCCCCAAATTCCATGAAAATCCCACAGATTTCACTAAAGAAATCCCAAATTCCATGAAAATCCCACAGATTTCACTAAAGAAATCCCAAATTCCATGAAAATCCCACAGATTTCACTAAAGAAATCCCAAATTCCATCAAAATCCCACAGATTTCACTAAAAAAATCCCAAATTCCATGAAAATCCCACAGATTTCACTAAAGAAATCCCAAATTCCATGAAAATCCCACAGATTTCACTAAAAAATCCCAAATTCCATGAAAATCCCACAGATTTCACTAAAAAAATCCCAAATTCCATGAAAATCCCACAGATTTCACTAAAGAAATCCCAAATTCCATGAAAATCCCACAGATTTCACTAAAAGTGCCACCAAATTCCATGAAAATCCCACAGATTTCACTAAAAATGCACCAAATTCCATGAAAATCCCACAGATTTCACTAAAGAAATCCCAAATTCCCTGAAAATCCCACAGATTTCACTAAAAAAATCCCAAATTCCATGAAAATCCCACAGATTTCACTAAAGAAATCCCAAATTCCATGAAAATCCCACAGATTTCACTA
Organism: Haemorhous mexicanus; assembly: GCF_027477595.1. NCBI lineage: Eukaryota > Metazoa > Chordata > Aves > Passeriformes > Fringillidae > Haemorhous > Haemorhous mexicanus. The sequence continues at coordinate 18,457 of NW_026776053.1, forward strand.
AAGAAATCCCAAATTCCATGAAAATCCCAGAGATTTCACTAAAGAAATCCCAAATTCCACGAAAATCCCACCGATTTCACTCAAAAATTCCTAAATTCCATGAAAATCCCACAGATTTCACTAAAAAAATCCCAAATTCCATGAAAATCCCACAGATTTCACTAAAAAAATCCCAAATTCCATGAAAATCCCACAGATTTCACTAAAGAAATCCCAAATTCCATGAAAATCCCACAGATTTCATTTAAAAAAATCCCAAATTCCATGAAAATCCCACAGATTTCACTAAAGAAATCCCAAATTCCATGAAAATCCCACAGATTTCACTAAAGAAATCCCAAATTCCATGAAAATCCCACAGATTTCACTAAAAAAATCCCAAATTCCATGAAAATCCCACAGATTTCACTAAAGAAATCCCAAATTCCATGAAAATCCCACAGATTTCACTAAAAATGCACCCAAATTCCATGAAAATCCCACAGATTTCACTAAAGAAATCCCAAATTCCATGAAAATCCCACAGATTTCACTAAAGAAATCCCAAATTCCATGAAAATCCCACAGATTTCACTAAAAAAATCCCAAATTCCATGAAAATCCCACAGATTTCACCAAAGAAATCCCAAATTCCATGAAAATCCCACAGATTTCACTAAAAAAAATCCCAAATTCCATGAAAATCCCACAGATTTCACTAAAGAAATCCCAAATTCCATGAAAATCCCACAGATTTCACTAAAAATGCACCCAAATTCCATGAAAATCCCACAGATTTCACTAAAAAAATCCCAAATTCCATGAAAATCCCACAGATTTCACTAAAGAAATCCCAAATTCCATGAAAATCCCACAGATTTCACAAAAAAAATCCCAAATTCCATGAAAATCCCACAGATTTCACTAAAAAAATCCCAAATTCCATGAAAATCCCACAGATTTCACTAAAGAAATCCCAAATTCCATGAAAATCCCACAGATTTCACTAAAAAAATCCCAAATTCCATGAAAATCCCACAGATTTCACTAAAGAAATCCCAAATTCCATGAAAATCCCACAGATTTCACTAAAGAAATCCCAAATTCCACGAAAATCCCACAGATTTCACTAAAAATGCACCCAAATTCCATGAAAATCCCACAGATTTCACTAAAGAAATCCCAAATTCCATGAAAATCCCACAGATTTCACTAAAAAAATCCCAAATTCCATGAAAATCCCACAGATTTCACTAAAGAAATCCCAAATTCCATGAAAATCCCACAGATTTCACTAAAAAAATCCCAAATTCCATGAAAATCCCACAGATTTCACTAAAGAAATCCCAAATTCCATGAAAATGCCACAGATTTCACTAAAAAAAATCCCAAATTCCATGGAAATGCCACAGATTTCACTAAAAATGCCCCCAAATTCCATGAAAATCCCACAGATTTCACTAAAGAAATCCCAAATTCCATGAAAATCCCACAGATTTCACTAAAGAAATCCCAAATTCCATGAAAATCCCACAGATTTCACCAAAGAAATCCCAAATTCCAGGAAAATCCCACAGATTTCACTAAAGAAATCCCAAATTCCATGAAAATCCCACAGATTTCACTAAAGAAATCCCAAATTCCATGAAAATCCCACAGATTTCACTAAAGAAATCCCAAATTCCATGAAAATCCCACAGATTTCACTAAAAAAACCCCAAATTCCATGAAAATCCCACAGATTTCACTAAAAAAATCCCAAATTCCATGAAAATCAAACAGATTTCACTAAAAATGCACCCAAATTCCATGAAAATCCCACAGATTTCACTAAAAAAATCCCAAATTCCATGAAAATCCCACAGATTTCACCAAAAAAATCCCAAATTCCATGAAAATCCCACAGATTTCACTAAAGAAATCCCAAATTCCATGAAAATCCCACAGATTTCACTAAAGAAATCCCAAATTCCACGAAAATCCCACAGGTTTCACTAAAGAAATCCCAAATTCCATGAAAATCCCACAGATTTCACTAAAAAAATCCCAAGTTCCATGAAAATCCCACAGATTTCACTAAAAAAATCCCAAATTCCATGAAAATCCCACAGATTTCACTAAAAAAATCCCAAATTCCATGAAAATGCCACAGATTTCCCTTAAAAAATCCCAAATTCCAGGAAAATCCCACAGATTTCACTAAAAAAATCCCAAATTCCATGAAAATGCCACAGATTTCACTAAAGAAATCCCAAATTCCATGAAAATCCCACAGATTTCACTAAAAAAAATCCCAAATTCCATGAAAATCCCACAGATTTCACTAAAAAAATCCCAAATTCCAGGAAAATCCCACAGATTTCACTAAAAAAACCCCAAATTCCATGAAAATCCCACAGATTTCACTAAAAAAATCCCAAATTCCATGAAAATCCCACAGATTTCACTAAAAAAATCCCAAATTCCAGGAAAATCCCACAGATTTCATTTAAAAAAATCCCAAATTCCATGAAAATCCCACAGATTTCACTAAAAAAATCCCAAATTCCATGAAAATGCCACAGATTTCACTAAAGAAATCCCAAATTCCATGAAAATCCCACAGATTTCACTAAAGAAATCCCAAATTCCATGAAAATCCCACAGATTTCACTAAAAAAATCCCAAATTCCATGAAAATCCCACAGATTTCACTAAAGAAATCCCAAATTCCATGAAAATCCCACAGATTTCACTAAAGAAATCCCAAATTCCATGAAAATCCCACAGATTTCACTAAAAAAATCCCAAATTCCATGAAAATCCCACAGATTTCACTAAAGAAATCCCAAATTCCATGAAAATCAAACAGATTTCACTAAAAATGCACCCAAATTCCATGAAAATCCCACAGATTTCACTAAAAAAATCCCAAATTCCATGAAAATCCCACAGATTTCACTAAAAATGCCCCCAAATTCCATGAAAATCCCACAGATTTCACTAAAGAAATCCCAAATTCCATGAAAATCCCACAGATTTCACTAAAGAAATCCCAAATTCCATGAAAATCCCACAGATTTCACAAAAAAAATCCCAAATTCCATGAAAATCCCACAGATTTCACTAAAGAAATCCCAAATTCCATGAAAATCCCACAGATTTCACTAAAGAAATCCCAAATTCCATGAAAATCCCACAGGTTTCACTAAAAAATCCCAAATTCCATGAAAATCCCACAGATTTCACTAAAGAAATCCCAAATTCCATGAAAATCCCACAGATTTCACTAAAAAAATCCCAAATTCCATGAAAATCCCACAGATTTCACCAAAAAAATCCCAAATTCCATGAAAATCCCACAGATTTCACTAAAGAAATCCCAAATTCCATGAAAATCCCACAGATTTCACTAAAGAAATCCCAAATTCCACGAAAATCCCACAGGTTTCACTAAAGAAATCCCAAATTCCATGAAAATCCCACAGATTTCACTAAAAAAATCCCAAGTTCCATGAAAATCCCACAGATTTCACTAAAGAAATCCCAAATTCCATGAAAATCCCACAGATTTCACTAAAAAAATCCCAAATTCCATGAAAATGCCACAGATTTCCCTTAAAAAATCCCAAATTCCAGGAAAATCCCACAGATTTCACTAAAAAAATCCCAAATTCCATGAAAATGCCACAGATTTCACTAAAGAAATCCCAAATTCCATGAAAATCCCACAGATTTCACTAAAAAAAATCCCAAATTCCATGAAAATCCCACAGATTTCACTAAAAAAATCCCAAATTCCAGGAAAATCCCACAGATTTCACTAAAAAAACCCCAAATTCCATGAAAATCCCACAGATTTCACTAAAAAAATCCCAAATTCCATGAAAATCCCACAGATTTCACTAAAAAAATCCCAAATTCCAGGAAAATCCCACAGATTTCACTAAAGAAATCCCAAATTCCATGAAAATCCCACAGATTTCACTAAAAAAATCCCAAATTCCATGAAAATCCCACAGATTTCACTAAAGAAATCCCAAATTCCATGAAAATCCCACAGATTTCACTAAAGAAATCCCAAATTCCATGAAAATCCCACAGATTTCACTAAAAAAATCCCAAATTCCATGAAAATCCCACAGATTTCACTAAAGAAATCCCAAATTCCATGAAAATCAAACAGATTTCACTAAAAATGCACCCAAATTCCATGAAAATCCCACAGATTTCACTAAAAAAATCCCAAATTCCATGAAAATCCCACAGATTTCACTAAAAATGCCCCCAAATTCCATGAAAATCCCACAGATTTCACTAAAGAAATCCCAAATTCCATGAAAATCCCACAGATTTCACTAAAGAAATCCCAAATTCCATGAAAATCCCACAGATTTCACAAAAAAAATCCCAAATTCCATGAAAATCCCACAGATTTCACTAAAGAAATCCCAAATTCCATGAAAATCCCACAGATTTCACTAAAGAAATCCCAAATTCCATGAAAATCCCACAGGTTTCACTAAAAAATCCCAAATTCCATGAAAATCCCACAGATTTCACTAAAGAAATCCCAAATTCCATGAAAATCCCACAGATTTCACTAAAAAAATCCCAAATTCCATGAAAATCCCACAGATTTCACTAAAAATGCACCCAAATTCCATGAAAATGCCACAGATTTCACTAAAGAAATCCCAAATTCCATGAAAATCCCACAGATTTCACTAAAGAAATCCCAAATTCCATGAAAATCCCACAGATTTCACTAAAGAAATCCCAAATTCCATGAAAATCCCACAGATTTCACTAAAGAAATCCCAAATTCCATGAAAATCCCACAGATTTCACTAAAGAAATCCCAAATTCCACCAAAAAAATCTCAAATCTTACAAAAGCATCCCAAATCCCTCTTAAAAAATACCCAAATCCCAAAAAAACCCCAAAATTCCACAAAAAACCCCAAAATTTCACTAAAAAAAAAAAAAATCCCACAAAAAAAAACCCCCAAAAAATCCACAAAAAACCCCAAAATTAAAAAAAGAAAACAAACCCAAAATTCCACAAAAAACCCTCAAAATCCCACAAAAAAACCCCAAAAATCCACAAAAAAACCCCAAAAATCCACAAAAAAACCCCCCCAAATCCCACAAAAAACCCCACCAAAATTTGACAAAAAAACCCCAAAATTTCACCAAAAAAACCCCAAAAATCTCACCAAAAAAATCCCAAAATTAAAAAAAAAACCCCAAAATCCCACAAACAAATAAACCCAAATTTGACAAAAAACCCCCAAAATCCCACAAAAAAACCCCAAAATTTGACAAAAAAACCCCTAAATTCCACAAAAAATTCCCAAAATTTCATCAAAAATACCCCAAAATCCCACAAAAACCCCCCAAAAATCCACAAAAAACCCCAAAATCCCACAAAAAAATAAACCCAAATTTGACAAAAAAACCCCAACATTCCACCAAAAAAACCCCAAAATTTCACAAAAAAACCCCAAAATCCCACAAAAAACCCCCAAAATTCCAGCAAAAAAACCCCCCGAAATCTCAACAAAACCCCCCCAAAATTCCACAATAAAACCCCCAAAATCCCACAAAAAAATCCCAAAATTCCACAAAAAAACCCCACCAAAATTCCACAAAAAAACCCCCAAAATTCCACAAAAAAACCCCAAAATTCCACAAAAAAAACCCCCAAAATTCCACCAAAAAAAAAAACCAAAATTCCACAAAAAAACTCCAAAATCCCACAATAAAACCCCAAAATTTAACAAAAAAACCCCCAAAATTCCACCAAAAAAACGCCCCAAAATCTCACAAAAAACCCCCCAAAATTCCACAAAAAAACCCCCAAAATCCCACAAAAAAACCCCCAAAATCCCACAAAAAAACCCCCCAAAATTTCACCAAAAAACCCCCAAAAATTCCACAAAAAAACCCCCCAAGTTCCACAAAAACCCCCCAAAAGTTCACAAAAAAAACCCCCAAAATTTCACAAAAAAACCCCAAAATTTCACAAAAAACCCCCAAAATTCCACCAAAAAACTCCCCAAAATCTCACCAAAAAACCCCCAAAATTCCACAAAAAAACTCCAAAATCCCACAAAAAACCCCCAAAATTTAACAAAAAAACCCCCAAAATCCCACAAAAAAACTCCAAAATTCCACAAAAAACCCCAAAATTCCACCAAAAAAAACTCCCCAAAATCTCACCAAAAAACCCCCAAAATTCCACCAAAAAACTCCAAAATCCCACAAAATAACCCCCCAAAATTTAACAAAAAAACCCCCAAAATCCCACAAAAAAACTCCAAAATCCCACAAAAAAACCCCCAAAATTTAACAAAAAAACCCCCAAAATCCCACCAAAAAACCTCCCAAAATTCCACAAAAAAACTCCAAAATTCCACCAAAAAAACCCCAAAATTCCACAAAAAAACCCCAAAAATCTCACAAAAAAAAAAAAAAAAACAAAAATCCCACCAAAAAAATCCCAAAATTCATAAAAAAACCCCCAAAATCCCACCAAAAAATAACCCAAAATTTGACAAAAAAACCCCAAAATTCCACATAAAAACCCCCAAAATTCCACAAAAAATCTCCAAAATTCCACAAAAACCCCCCAAAATCTCACCAAAAAAACCCCAAAATCCCACAAAAAAACTCTAAAATTCCACAAAAAAACCTCCAAAATCCCACCACAAAATAACCCAAAATCCCACAAAAAAATAAGAAACCAAAATTTGACAAAAAAACCCCAAAATTCCACAAAAAAACCCCAAAATTCCACAAAAAAAACCCCAAAAATTCCACAAAAAAACCCCCACAATTTCACAAAAAAAACCCCAAAATTCCACCAAAAAACCCCCAAAATTTGACAAAAAAACCCCCAAAATTCCACAAAAAAACCCCCAAAATTCCACAAAAAAATAACCCAAAATCACACAAAAAAATAAACCCAAATTTGACAAAAAAACCCCAAAATCCCACCAAAAAACCCCACCAAAATTTGACAAAAAAACCCCAAAATTTCACACAAAACCCCCAAAATTCCACAGAAAAAACCCCAAATATTTCAACAAAAAAACCCCCAAAATCCCACAAAAAATAAACCAAAATCCCACAAAAAAACCCCAAAAATCCCACAAAAAAACCACCAAAATTCCACAAAAAATTAACCCAAAATCTCACAAAAAACCCCCAAAAATCTCACAAAAAACCCCCAAAAATCTCACAAAAAAAAAAAAAACCAAAAATCCCACCAAAAAAATCCCAAAATTCCACAAAAAAAACCCCAAAATTCCACCAAAAAAACCCCAAAATTCCACAAAAAAACCCCAAAAATCTCACAAAAAAAAAAAAAAACAAAAACAAAAATCCCACCAAAAAAATCCCAAAATTCATAAAAAAACCCCCAAAATCCCACCAAAAAATAACCCAAAATTTGACAAAAAAACCCCAAAATCCCATAAAAAACCCCCAAAATTCCACAATAAAACCCCTCAAAAACCCCCAAAATTTCACTAAAAAAAACCCCAAAATTCCACAAAAAAAACCCCAAAATTCCACAAAAAAAAAATCAAAAATCCCACAAACCCCCCCCCCAAAATTTAACAAAAAAACCCCCAAATCCCACAAAAAAAAACCCCAAAATTTCACAAAAAAAACCCCAAAATCCCACAAAAAAAACCCCCAAAATTCCACCAAAAAAACCCCAAAATTCCACAATAAAACCCCAAAATTTCACCAAAAAACCCCCAAAAATCTCACCAAAAAAATCCCAAAATTCATAAAAAAACCCCCAAAATCCCACAAAAAACCCCCAAAATTCCACCAAAAAACCCCAAAAATTCCACAAAAAAACCCCCCAAAATTTCACAAAAAACCCCCCAAAATTCCACCAAAAAAAACCCCCAAAATTCCACAAAAAAAACCCCCAAAATTCCACCAAAAAAACCCCAAAATTCCACAAAAAAAACCCCCAAAATTCCACCAAAAAAAGGCCACCAAAATCTCACAAAAAACCCCCCAAAATCTCACAAAAAAAATCCAAAATCCCACAAAAAAACCCCCAAAATTCCACAAAAACCCCCAAAATTCATAAAAAAACCCCCAAAATCCCACAAAAAAATAACCCAAAATTTGACAAAAAAACCCCAAAATCCCACAAAAACCCCCAAAATTCCACAAAAAAAACCCCAAAATTCCACAAAAACCCCCAAAATCCATAAAAAAACCCCAAATTCCACAAAAAACCACCAAAATTCCCCCAAAAAAACCCCAAATTTCACCAAAAAAACCCCCAAAAATCCCCCCAAAAAACCCCAAAATCCCACAAAAAATTCCCAAAATTTCACCAAAAAACCCCCAAAAATCTCAGAAAAAAACCCACCCAAAATTCCACAAAAAAAATTACCCAAAATCCCACAAAAAAATAAACCAAAATTTGACAAAAAAACCCCCAAAATTTTACTAAAAAAACCCCAAAAATCTCACCAAAAAACCCCCAAAATTCCACAAAAAAAACCCACCAAAATTCCACCAAAAATTAACCCAAAATCCCACAAAAAACCCCCAAAAATCTCACAAAAAACCCCAAAATCCCACAAAAAAAACCCCCAAAATTTAACAAAAAAACCCCCAAAATTCCACCCAAAAATAACCCAAAATCACACAAAAAAATAAACCCAAATTTGACAAAAAAACCCCAAAATCCCACCAAAAAACCCCACCAAAATTTGACAAAAAACCCCCAAAATTTCACACAAAACCCCCAAAATTCCACAGAAAAAAACCCAAAAATTTCAACAAAAAAACCCCAAAAATCTCCCAAAAAATAAACCAAAATCCCACAAAAAAAACCCCAAAATTCCACAAAAAAACCCCCAAAATTCCACAATAAAACCCCCAAAAATCCACAAAAAAACCCCCAAAATTCCACAAAAAAACTCCAAAATCCACAAAAAAACCCCCAAAATTTAACAAAAAAACCCCCAAATCCCACAAAAACCCCCCCAAAATTAAAAAAAAAAACCCCCGCAAAATTTCACAAAAAAACCCCAAAATTCCACAATAAAACCCCAAAAATCTCACAAAAAACCCCAAAATTCCACAAAAAATTCCCAAAATTTCACCAAAAAACCCCCAAAAATCTCAGAAAAAAACCCACCCAAAATTCCACAAAAAAAATTACCCAAAATCCCACAAAAAAATAAACCAAAATTTGACCAAAAAACCCCCAAAATTTTACTAAAAAAACCCCAAAAATCTCACCAAAAAAACCCCCAAAATTCCACAAAAAAAACCCACCAAAATTCCACCAAAAATTAACCCAAAATCCCACAAAAAACCCCCAAAAATCTCACAAAAAACCCCAAAATCCCACAAAAAAACCCCCAAAATTTAACAAAAAAACCCCCAAAATTCCACCCAAAAATAACCCAAAATCACACAAAAAAATAAACCCAAATTTGACAAAAAAACCCCAAAATCCCACCAAAAACCCCCAAAAATTCCACAAAAAAAACCCCAAAATTCCACCAAAAAAACCCCCAAAATCCCATAAAAACCCCCAAAATTTGACAAAAATAACCCAAAATCCCACAAAAACCCCAAATAACCCCAAAGCCCCAAGCGCGCACCAGGAGCTGCTGTGGGATGAGCTGCATGATCAACTTCTGGGGCCACTGATCCGTTTTCCTGGGAAAAATGGGAAAATGGGGGAAAAAATGGGAAAAAAGGGAAAAAAGGGAAAAAAATGGGGAAAAAAGGGGAAAAATAGAGAAAAAAAAGGGGGAAAATGGGAAAAAAAGGGAAAAAAGGGAAAAAATAGAGGAAAAAAAGGGGGGAAATGGGGGAAAAAAGGGAAAAATGGGGAAAAAAAGGGGGAAAAATAGAGGAAAAAAGGGGAAAAGAGGGGGAAAATGGGGAAAAAAAGGGGAAAAAAGGGAAAAAATGGGGGAAAAAAGGGAAAAAAAGAGAAAAAAAAGGGAAAAAAGGGAAAAAGGGGAAAAAGGGGAAAAAAAAGGGAAAAAATTGGGGGAAAAAAGGGAAAAAAGAGAAAAAAGGAAAAAAAATGGGAAATAAGGGGAAAAATGGGAAAAAAAAGGGAAAAAATGGGAAAAAAAGGGGAAAAATGGGGAAAAAGGGGGAAAAAAGGGAAAAAAGGGGAAAAAAAGGGAAAAAAGGGGAAAAAAAGGGGAAAAATGGGGGAAAAAGGGAAAAAATGGAGAAAAAGGGGAAAAATAGAGAAAAAAAGGGGGAAAAATGGGGAAAAAAAAAGGGGAAAAATAGAGAAAAAAAGGGGGGAAAATGGGAAAAAAAGGACAAAATAGAGAAAAAAAGGGAAAAAAAGGGAAAAAATGGAGAAAAAAAGGGGAAAAAATGGGAAAAAGAAGGGAAAAAAAAGGGAAAAAAGGGGAAAAATGGGGGAAAAAAGGGAAAAAATGGGGAAAAAAAGGGAAAAAGGGGGAAAAAAAGGGAAAAAATGGGAAAAAGGGGAAAAAATGGAGAAAAAAAGGAAAAAAAGGGATAAAAGGGGAAAAAGGGAAAAAAAAGGGGAAAAAAGGGGAAAAAAGGGAAAAAAAGGGGAAAAATGGGGAAAAAAAGGGGAAAAAAGGGAAAAAAGGGAAAAAGGGGAAAAAAGGGGGAAAAGGGAAAAAAAAGGGAAAAAAATGGGGGAAAAAGGGAAAAAAAGGGGAAAAGGGAAAAAAAAGGGGAAAAATGGGGAAAAATGGGAAAAAAGGGAAAAAAAATGGGGAAAAAAATGGGAAAGAAAAGGGAAAAAATGGGAAAAAAATAGGGGAAAAAAGAGAAAAAAAGGAAAAAAATGGAGAAAAAAAGGAAAAAGGGAAAAAAGGGAAAAAAAGGGAAAAAAGAGAAAAAAAGGGAAAAAAGGGAAAAAGGGAAAAAAATGGGAAAAAAATGGGAAAAAATGGGAAAAAAGGGAAAAAATAGAGGAAAAAAGGGGAAAAATGGGGAAAAATGGGGAAAAAAAAGGGAAAAAATGGGGAAAAGGGCAAAAAAAAAAGGAAAAAGGGAAAAAGGGGAAAAAAAAGGGAAAAAAGGGAAAAAGGGAAAAAAGGGAAAAAATGGGAAAAAAGAGAAAAAAAGGGAAAAATGGAGAAAAAAAGGGAAGAAAAGGGGAAAAATGGAGAAAAAATGGGGGGAAAAATGGGAAAAAAGGGGGGGAAAAAAAAGGGAAAAAATGAAAAAAAAAAAGGGAAAAAAAGGGGGGAAAAAGGGACAAAAGGGAAAAAAAGAGAAAAAAAGGGAAAAAATGGGAAAAAAAGGGAAAAAAGGCAAAACATGGGGAAAAATAGAGAAAAAAAGGGGAAAAATGGAGAAAAAAGGGAAAAAAAGGGAAAAAATGGGGAAAAAAGGGAAAAAATAGAGGAAAAAAAGGGGGAAAATGGGGAAAAAAAGGGAAAAAAAAGGGAAAAAAGGGAAAAAAAGGGGAAAAAAAAGGAAAAAAAGGGAAAAATGGGGGAAAAAAGGGAAAAAAAGGGAAAAAAAGGGAAAAAAAGGAGAAAAAAAAGGGAAAAAATAGAGAAAAAAAGGGGGAAAATGGGGAAAAAAAGGGAAAAAAGGGGAAAAAAGAGAAAAAAGGGGAAAAAAAAGGGGATAAAAGGGAAAAAAGGGAAAAAAGGGAAAAAAGGTAAAAAAAGGGGAAAAAATGGGGAAAAAAAGGGAAAAAATGGGGAAAAAAAGGAAAAAAGGGAAAAAAGGGGAAAAAGGGAAAAAAATGGGAAAAAAGGGGAAAAAAAAGGGAAAAAAGGGAAAAGGGAAAAAAAAAGGGAAAAAATGGGGAAAAAAGGGAAAAAGGGAAAAAAAGGGGAAAAGGGGAAAAAGTGGGAAAAAAAGGGAAAAAATGGAGAAAAAAAGGGAAAAAAAGGGAAAAAATGGAGAAAAAAAAGGGAAAATGGGGAAAAAAAGGGGAAAAAGGGAAAAAAGGGAATAAAGGGGGAAAAAAAGGGAAAAATGGGAAAAAAAGGGAAAAAAGGGGAAAAAATGGGAAAGAAAAGGGAAAAAATGGAGAAAAAAAGGGAGAAAATGGGAAAAAAAGGGGAAAAAGGGGAAAAAAAGGGAAAAAAAGGGAAAAAATGGGAAAAAGGGAAAAAATAGAGGAAAAAAGGGGGAAAAAATGGGGAAAAAAAGGGAAAAAGGGGAAAAAAAGGGGATGAATTTGGGGTCTTCTCATTACAGGAGCCCAAAATTAAAGCAGGACCCCAAAAATTCCCCAAATTTGCCCAAAATCCCCCAAATTTTCCCAAAATCCCCAAATTCTCCCCAAAATCCCCTCCCACCCCAGCGACTTTTCCCCCTTTTTCCCACCCCAAAATTCCCCTAAAACCCCCCAAGACCCCCCCAAAATCCCCCAAATTCACCCCAAAGACCCTCAGGACCCCCCAAACTCCCCAAATTTGCCCAAAATCCCCCAAATTTTCCCAAAATCCCCCAAATTCTCCCCAAAATCCCCTCCCACCCCAGCGACTTTTCCCCACCGCCAAAATTCCCCTAAAACCCCCCCAGACCCCCCCAAAATCCCCCCAAATTCACCCCAAAGACCCTCAGGACCCCCAAAAACTCCCCAAATTTGCCCAAAATCCCCCCAAATTTACCCCAAAATGCCCCAAATTTTCCCAAAATCCCCCAAATTCTCCCCACAATCCCCTCCCACCCCAGCGACTTTTCCCCCTTTTTCCCACCCCAAAATTCCCCTAAAACCCCCCAAGACCCCCCCAAACCCCCCAAATTCACCCCAAAGACCCTCAGGACCCCCAAAACTCCCCAAATTTGCCCAAAATCCCCCAAATTTTCCCAAAATCCCCAAATTTTCTCAAAATCCCCCAAATTTGCCCAAAATCCCCCAAATTCTCCCCAAAATCCCCTCCCACCCCAGCGACTTTTCCCCCTTTTTCCCACCCCAAAATTCCCCTAAAACCCCCCAAGACCCCCCCAAATTCCCCCAAATTCACCCCAAAGACCCTCAGGACCCCCAAACTCCCCAAATTTGCCCAAAATCCCCCAAATTTTCCCAAA
>NW_026776054.1:0-31081 GCF_027477595.1 Haemorhous mexicanus
CAGGATGGAGCCGTTGTGGGCCCTCACGGTGGCCCCCCCAATGTCCCCAATGGTGTCCCCAATGTCCCCAATGATGTCCCCAGTGTCCCCATACCAGGATGGAGCCGTTGTGGGCCCTCACGGTGGCCCCCCCCAATGTCCCCAATGTCCCCATGATGTCCCCAGTGTCCCCATACCAGGATGGAGCCGTTGTGGGCCCTCACAGTGGCCCCCCCCAATGTCCCCAATGTCCCCATGATGTCCCCAGTGTCCCCATACCAGGATGGAGCCGTTGTGGGCCCTCACGGTGTCCCCCCAGTGTCCCCATGATGTCCCCAGTGTCCCCAGTGTCCCCCATACCAGGATGGAGCCGTTGTGGGCCCTCACGGTGGCCCCCCATGATGTCCCCACAGTCCCCAATGATGTCCCCAGTGTCCCCAGTGTCCCCATACCAGGATGGAGCCGTTGTGGGCCCTCACGGTGGCCCCCCCCCAATGTCCCCAATGTCCCCAATGATGTCCCCAGTGTCCCCATACCAGGATGGAGCCGTTGTGGGCCCTCACGGTGCCCCCCCCACTGTCCCCAATGTCCCCATGATGTCCCCAGTGTCCCCATACCAGGATGGAGCCGTTGTGGGCCCTCACAGTGGCCCCCCATGATGTCCCCAATGTCCCCAATGATGTCCCCAGTGTCCCCAGTGTCCCCATACCAGGATGGAGCCGTTGTGGGCCCTCACGGTGGCCCCCCCCACAGTCCCCAATGATGTCCCCATGATGTCCCCAGTGTCCCCAGTGTCCCCATACCAGGATGGAGCCGTTGTGGGCCCTCACAGTGCCCCCCCCAATGTCCCCACTGTCCCCATGATGTCCCCATGATGTCCCCAGTGTCCCCATACCAGGATGGAGCCGTTGTGGGCCCTCACGGTGGCCCCCCCAATGTCCCCAGTGGTGTCCCCAGTGTCCCCAGTGTCCCCATACCAGGATGGAGCCGTTGTGGGCCCTCACGGTGGCCCCCCCATGATGTCCCCAATGTCCCCAATGGTGTCCCCAGTGTCCCCATACCAGGATGGAGCCGTTGTGGGCCCTCACGGTGGCCCCCCCCAATGTCCCCAGTGGTGTCCCCAGTGTCCCCAGTGTCCCCATACCAGGATGGAGCCGTTGTGGGCCCTCACGGTGGCCCCCCATGATGTCCCCAATGTCCCCAATGATGTCCCCAGTGTCCCCAGTGTCCCCATACCAGGATGGAGCCGTTGTGGGCCCTCACGGTGGCCCCCCCACAGTCCCCAATGATGTCCCCAGTGTCCCCAATGGTGTCCCCAGTGTCCCCATACCAGGATGGAGCCGTTGTGGGCCCTCACGGTGGCCCCCCATGATGTCCCCAATGTCCCCAATGATGTCCCCAGTGTCCCCAGTGTCCCCATACCAGGATGGAGCCGTTGTGGGCCCTCACGGTGGCCCCCCCCCAATGTCCCCAATGGTGTCCCCATGATGTCCCCAGTGTCCCCATACCAGGATGGAGCCGTTGTGGGCCCTCACGGTGGCCCCCCATGATGTCCCCAATGTCCCCAATGGTGTCCCCAGTGTCCCCAGTGTCCCCATACCAGGATGGAGCCGTTGTGGGCCCTCACGGTGGCCCCCCCCAATGTCCCCAATGGTGTCCCCCATGATGTCCCCAGTGTCCCCATACCAGGATGGAGCCGTTGTGGGCCCTCACGGTGGCCCCGAACCACTGCAGGGATTTGAACTCCACGGGCTCGGCGCCGTCGCTGCTGTTGCCCCCAAAGTCGTGGGTGCGGGTCCCTGGGGGGGGACAGGGGTCAGGCCACCCCCCCCTCCCCCGCTGCCACCCCCCGGGGACCCCCCCGGCCCCTCCCCACCCCCGGGGTTGATCATTAACGGCAGCCAAGGCCAGCGGGGGGTGGGGACAGGGACAGGGACAGGGGACGGTGACACGGAGCTGCCCTGGGGGGTCCTGGGTGCCACCGCTGTGGCCCTGTCCCCTGGGGGTGTCCCCAGCCCTGTCCCCACATGTCTGGGGGGGGTCTGGGCCCCCTCTTTGTCCCCTGCCCATGGTTCTGTCCCCATTCTGGGGGGGTTTGTCCCTGTCCCCACCGTGTCCCTGTCCCCATTCCTGGGGGGTTTGTCCCCACCGTGTCCCTGTCCCTGTCCCCATTCCTGGGGCTCCTGTCCTTTCCCATACCTGGAGGGTCCTGTTGCCCCCACGTGTCCCCATCCCCCACGTGTGCTCAGGTCCCCCCGTGTCCCCCCGTGTCCCCCCCGTGTCCCCATGCCCCCCGTGTCCCCCCGTTGTCCCCATGCCCCCCGTGTCCCCCCGTGTCCCCCCCGTGTCCCCATGCCCCCCGTGTCCCCCCGGTGTCCCCATGCCCCCCGTGTCCCCCCCGTGTCCCCCCGTGTCCCCATGCCCCCCGTGTCCCCCCGTGTCCCCCCGTGTCCCCATGCCCCCCGTGTCCCCCCCGGTGTCCCCTCACCGATGTGGTCGAAGTCGATGGGGGCGCAGCCGCCCTCGGGGGGCCACGGGCAGTGGAACACGGCCCCCCCCTGGGTGACGTTGGGCTGGCTCGTGTTGGCCTTGGGGGCCCCCACCAGGATGCTGACACTGGGGGGGGGACACCGGGGGGCTCAGGGGGGTGGTGACCCCACGGGGACACCGCGCTTGTCACCCTGGGACACCGGGGGGGGGTCCGGGGGGGTCCCGCGGCTGCTCCCCGGGCCCCTCCGCTCAGCCCCGGGGCGGCGAGACCCCTCCCGGCCCGGGGGGGAGGGGGGGACATGGCCGGGGGGGGTGGTCCCCGGGGGGGAGACACGGCCGGGGGGATCCCTGGGGGGCCCGGGGCACTCACCGGGTGCTCCCCGGTTCGCCCCGGGCCCGCCCCGTGGGTCGCACGTGGGGGCTGGGGGGGGCGGCAAGGCCGTGCGTGGCCCCCCCCAGATGTTCGGGTCCCCCCAGATGTTCGGGTCTCCCCAGATGTTCGGGTCCCCCCGAGCCCCCCCCCGAGCCCCCCGGGGGCAGCTCCCGGCTCCGGTTACAGGAAACGCTCCGGTCCCGGGGCAGCGGGGCCCCGGGACCCCCGGCGGGGCCGGCGCGGGGGGGACACCGGGAGACACCGGGGGACACGGGGGCACCGGGGCTCGGCCCCGCTCGGGACCCCCGGGCCGGACCCTCCCGGTTCCCGTTCCCCGGCCCCGCTTCCTGCTTCCCACTCCCGGTTCCCGTCCCGGTTCCGATTCCCCGCCCCGGTGCCCCGTTCCCGTTCCCGCTGCCCCGGCCCGGTCCCCGGGACCGCCCCGCTCCCGCTCCCTCTCCCCCGTCCCGCTCCCGGTTCACACTCTCGGTCCCGGCTCACACTTCCCGTTCCCGGTTCCCGCCGCCCCCGCCCGTTCCCGTTCCCGGTGGCCCTTCCCATTCCCGGTCCCGCTGTCCCGTTCCCGTTATCCCGCTCCCGGGGCCGGCCCTCCTCGCCCCGCCCCGCTCCGCGGCCGCTCCCCGTCCCACCGGGCCGCTCCCGCTCCCCGGCGGCCGCTCCCGCTCCCGGTGCCCGGTTCCCGTCCCTCTCCCGGTCCCGGCACCGCTCCCCTCGGTCCCTCGGTCCCTCCGTTCCCGTCCCGCCGCCCTCCCCGCTCCCCGCGGCCGCTCCCGCCCCGGCGCCGCCGCCGCCCCCGCCCCGTCCCGTCCCGGAGCGGTTCCCCGTGGGCGGTCCCGGTTCCCGGCGCGGTTCGCGGCCGGCGGTGCCGCTCCGGGCCCGGTTCCCGGCTCCCTTCCCGGTACCTGCGGGGCTCGGGCAGGTAAAAGTCCAGCGCGAAGCCGAAGAAGGAGCCGGGGGCCCCGCGGAAGACCACGGGCCGCGACGCCTCCAGGTTGAAGGCGGCCACCGGCGGGAGCAGCAGCGGCAGCAGCAGCGGCAGCGGCACCGGCAGCGGCACCGGCAGCGCCATCCGGGGCCGGCAGCGGCGCCGGGGCCGGGGGCGGCGCGGGGGGGCCGGGGCCGGGGCCATGGCGGTCGGGGCTGCCCGGGCTCGGCGCTGCTCCCGCTCCCGAGTCCCCTCGGAAAGTGCCCGGGGGGGGCCCGGGGCCGCCCCGCCCCGCCGTGACTCACCGGGGAGGAGCCTGAGCCCCGCCGGGCACCGGCACCGGCACCGGCGGCGGCCCCGGGGAGCCCGGGGGGAGCGGGGCACCGCGGGGACAGCGGGGCGGAGGGGCCGGGGACACCCCGGGGACAGCGGGACAGAAGGGACAGAGGGACAGGGACACCCCGGGGACAGCGGGACAGAAGGGACAGAGGGACGGGGACACCCCGGGGGGAGCGGGACACCCCGGGGACACCGGGACAGAAGGGACAGGGACACCCCGGGGGGAGCGGGACAGAAGGGACAGGGACACCCCGGGGGGAGCGGGACACCCCGGGGACACCAGGACACCCCGGGGACACCGGGACAGAAGGGACAGGGACACCCCGGGGACACAGGGACAGAAGGGACAGAGGGACAGGGACACCCCGGGGACACCGGGACAGAAGGGACAGAGGGACACTCGAGGGACACCGGGACACTCCAAGGACACCGGGACAGCCCGGGGCCATGAGGACATCAGGGATGGGGACACCTGAAGGACACCCGAGGGACACCCTGAGGGCAATGGGACAGCGGGGATGGGGACACCCAAAAGGCACTGAGACACCTTGGGACAGCGGGACATGAGGGACAGGGACACAGGGACACCAGGACGTGAGGGACAGGGACACAGGGACACCTTGGGACAGCGGGACATGAGGGACAGGGACACAAGGACATGAGGGACATGAGGGACAGGGACACAGGGACACCTTGAGACACAGGGACATGAGGGACAGGGACACAGGGACACCTTGGGACAGCGGGACATGAGGGACAGGGACACAGGGACATGAGGGACATGAGGGACAGGGACACCGGGACGCCGGGGTACGGGGACACTGCGGGTACTGGGACATTTGGGGACACCAGCACAGAGGACACCGTGTGGGGACACGAGCGGGATGGGCACAGGGGACATGGGGGGACACTGCAGGACAGGACAGGGGGGACAGGAGAGGGCCAGGCCAGCGGGTGCAGGGACGGGGACACCGAGGGGGACACGGAGGGAGGAGGGGGACACCGAGGGGGACACGGGGCGAGGAAGGGGACACGGAGAGAGGAGGGGGACAGGGCCGGAGGAAGGGGACACGGAGGGAGGAGGGGGACAGGGCCGGAGGAAGGGGACAGGGCCGGAGGAAGGGGACACCACGGGGGACACGGGGGGGGCCGGATCCCGGCGCCGCTTCCTGGAAGGGAAGAGCGGAAACGGGGCCGGGGCTGGAGCCGTTCCCACGGAGGGGTGGGACCCCCATGGGGGGGACACGGGGGGGGACACAGAACCCCCAGGGGGGACACTGGGCGGGGGACAGGACCCCCGGGGGGGACACGGCGCTGGCACCTCCTTGGGGGCACATGAGGGGACAGTAGGAGCCCCCCGGGGGGAGATAGGAGGGGCGGGGAGGTGCCCCCCACCCCCACCGCAGGCGTGTGCAGCCCCCCCGTGCGGGTGCAAAGGAGGGGGGGACACACGCGGGGACACGCCGGGGGACACGCGGGGGGGACACGCGGGGACACCCCCGGCCCGTGCGGGGCGCGTGGCCGCGTGTGCAAGGAGGGGCCGGGGGCGCGCAGGGGGGGGCGGGGGCGCGCAAAGGGGGCGTGCAAGGGGGGCTGGGGGCGTGCAAGGGGGGCGTGCAGGGGCCGGGGTCGGGGGCCTCGCCCGGCAGCCGCCGCATTCCAGCGCCGCTGATGCAACGGCGGCCGCGCAGCTGGGCCGGGCTCGGGGGGCTCGGGGGGCGCGGGGGGACACCCAGGGGACCGTGGGGACACCCAGGGACACCCCCGGGACACCCCCGGGACACCCCCGGGACCCCCCCCCCCCCAGGGAACCCCCCCAAGGCAGCACCGGCCGTGCCCGGAGGGGGGGGTGGTGGCACAGGGGGTGGGTTTGTCCCCGCGTGTCCCCGCTGTCCCCGCGGCTGTGTGCCCGCTGTGCCCCTCTGGGGACAATGGGGACGTTTCCGTGGCCGGGGGGGAAGTGGCGGGCGGGGGGGGGGCGAACAATGAGCTGGCGCCGGGGCCTTTCCTGCCCCGCACCGGCCCCGGGCACGCGCAGGGTGGTGGCACCGGGACCGTGTGCGGTGACACGGTGACCGTGTGAACACGCGTGTGGTGACACGGTGACCGTGGGCAGTGACACGGTGAGCGCGGGCAGGCGCGTGGCCCGGCTCTGTCCCCTGGAGCACGCGCGTGGCCCGGCTCTGTCCCCCTCTTCGTGCTCGTCCCCCTGTCCCCGAGTCCCTCACACCCACATGCCTGTGTCCCCATGTCCCCAACCCCCAAACTTCCAAATTCCCCAAATCCCTGAATCCCTGCATCCCCCTGTCCCCACACCCCGAGGTCCCCCAAGTCCCCACACCCCGAGGTCCCCTGTCCCCACACCCCGAGGTCCCCCTGTCCCCACACTGTGAAGTCCCCATGTCCCCACACCCCAAAGGGCCCTGTCCCCATACCCCGAGGTCCCCTGTCCCCACACCCCGAGGTCCCCTGTCCCCATACCCCGAGGTCCCCTGTCCCCACACCCCGAGGTCCCCTGTCCCCATACCCCGAGGTCCCCTGTCCCCAAACCCCCAGGTCCCCCTGCCCCCACACCCCGAGGTCCCCCTGTCCCCAAACCCCGAGGTCCCCCTGTCCCCAAACCCCCGTGTCCCTCTCCTGCCCCCCAAATCCCCTCCCGCCCTGCCCCCCCATTGTCCCCCCTCCCCAGGGTCACCCCAGGGGTGCTGTCCCCACCCAGGGCCCCATCCCAGGGACATCCCCCAGACCCCCCCTCCACCCCAGGGGTGCCCCCAGCCCCCTTTTCGGGGGACACCCGCAGCCCCCACCCCCGGGGGTGTCCCCAGTGCCCCCTCCCCGCCGTGGGACCCCCCCCCCGTGCCCGTCCCGGTCCCGACGCGCCCCTGAGTCACCGGGGGGGCCCGGGGGGGGCCGGGCCTGACTCACGGCCGCCGCCAGCCCCGTATATAGCCCGGCCGGCGGCGGGGCCACGTCACCCCCCGCGCCCCCCCGGCCCCCCCCCGGGCCGCGCCTGGGGGGTCCCGGGGCGCCGCCCCCCCCCCGAGCGGGCCAGGGCCGCGGTGTCCCCTCGGTGTCCCCTCTCTGCCCCCCCGGTGTCCCCCCGGTGTCCCCCCGGTGTCCCCGGGGCGGGGGGCGCTGGGGGGTCGGGGCTGGCCGGGAGCCCGGGCGGGCGCGGGGGGGGCGCGGGGGGGCCCCGGCACCGGCGCTTCCCAAAAAGGCGCTGGAGGCCCCGGGGGGCGGGAGCGGGGCCAGCCCGGGGGGGACACGGGGGGACAGGGGGGGACAGGGGGGGGACATGAGGGGGGGACATGGAGGGGTGTGAGCGTCAGTGTGGCTGGACGTTCTAGGGACACTGGGGACAGGGACACGGGAGCCCACGGCACAGGGAGCCGCCACACACGTGTGCTGGTGTCCCTGTGTCACCATAACCCCGTGTCCCTGTGTCCCCATGTCCCCATGTCCCTGTGTCCCCATGTCCCCATGTCCCTGTGTCCCCATGTCCCTGTGTCCTCATGTCCTCACGTCCCTGTGTCCCCATGTCCTCACGTCCCCGTGTCCCCATATCCCTGTGTTACCACAACCCCAAATCCCTGTGTCCCCAAATCCTGTGTCCCCATGTCCCTGTGTCCCCAAATCCCTGTGTCCCCATGTCCTCATGTCCCTGTGTCCCCAGGTCCCTGTGTCCCCAAATCCCTGTGTCCTCATGTCCCTGTGTCCCCAAATCCCTGTGTCCCCGTGTCCTCATGTCCCCATGTCCCTGTGTTCCCAATTCCCCGTGTCCTCATGTCCCCAGGTCCCTGTGTCCCCGTGTCCCCATGTCCCTGTGTCCCCAAATCCCTGTGTCCCCAATTCCCCGTGTCCTCATGTCCTCATGTCCCCATGTCCCTGTGTCCCCATGTCCCTGTGTCCCCAAATCCCCGTGTCCCTGTGTCCCCATGTCCCTGTGTCCCTGTGTCCCTGTGTCCCTGTGTCCCCGTGTCCCCATGTCCCCATTTGGGCCCCCCCCCCTTGTGACCCTTCCCCCGCCCCACTTGGGGTCACCCCCGTGATCCCACGGGGCATTTTGGGGCCAAATCCGGGATTTTCCTGCTGGGGCAGCAGGAGGGGATTCGGGGGCGCTCCCCCCCTCACTGTTTTGGGGTGAAATGTTGGGGTTTGGGGCGTTCCCGTTTCCCCACAAATTCCCGCCTCCCTCGCGCCTTTTTTGGGGGATCCCAGCAGCCCCAAAATCCGGGAGAATCCATCAAACCCCCGGGATGAGCCCCAAACCCCCAGAAATCCCCCCAAAAGTGCCCGGGGCAGAACCCCCTCGGGGATTTGGGGACAACAAAGGTGACAGCGGGGAGGGGACCGAGATTTGGGATGGCCCGGGGACATCCCAGCTCCTCCCTGCCCAGGGAATTCCCGGCCCGGGGGAGAGAGGGGAAGAAAAAAATCGCCATTAAAAATGGGTGGAAAAGCGGGAGCCGCCTGTTTTTTCCCAGGCGGGGACGGCGATCCCGATTTTCCAACCCCCGCCCGGATCCGCCCTGGCAGGAAAAACTCCGGGCCAGGCCCGGGACACGCGGGGAGAGGGGGCAGAGCTGGGAAAGGCCGGGAGAAAACGGGAAAAAATCGGGAAAAAGAGGGAAAAAGAGGGAAAAATTGGAAGGAGTTGGAAGGAGTTGGAAGGAGTTTAGAAAAAGTTTAGAAAAAGTTTAGAAAAAGTTGGAAAAAATAGGAAAAAAATAGGGAAAAATAGGGAAAAATTGGAAAAAAAACTGGGGAAAATCGGGGAAAATTTTGGGGGAAAATTGGGGGAAAATTGGGGGGAAAATTGGGGGAAAATTGGGGGAAATTGGGGGAAAATTGGGGGAAATGGGGAAAAATTGGGGGAAAATTGGGGAAAATTGGGGGGAAATTGGGGGAAAATTGGGGGAAATGGGGAAAAATTGGGGAAAAATCGCTCCTGGGGCCGGGTGGGATTCTGGGGGGATCCCCCTTGGGGTGTAGGGTGGGATTGGGGATGGGGTGAGGGATAAATCCCGCGGGGAGGGCGGAAAATCCCCCCCAAAAGGGACTGGGAAGGGATTTTGGGGAATGCGGCGGGATGGGGCAGGGAGAGGCCGGGCCCGCAGCAGATGTTGGGATCGGGGCGGGGGTGGCGATCCCGATCCCGATCCCGCCCCGCAGCTGCGATCCCGGAATTTCCACAATTCCAGAACCTTCCAAACCGCCCCCCCCCCCCCCCCGAGCAGGACCCAGCGGGGCGAACCCCTGGGAAAGGGGGGAAAGGATAAAAAGGGACCAAAAGGAGATTTTTTCCCCCCAAAATGCGGGCGGGAGGAGGGGGTGGCGGCTCCGGAGGCGGCGGTGACACAGAAATTCCCATTTCCACTTTTTCCGCCCCAAATCCGGCGGCTCCGAGCGCAGCTCAGCTCCCGGCGCGGGGGGGGAGGGAAGGGAGGAGGAATTTGAGGGGGGTGGGTGGGGGTCTCCCCCCTCCTGGGGGTCCCGGGGGGGGCCCGGGGGTGGGGACGCTCTGGGACAATTTTTGGGAAGGATTTCAGGGGGGGGTCGTCAAGGTGGGGTCCCCCCCCAGGATGGGGACACCCCCCCCCCCTTGTCCCCCCCCACCCAGGGCGCGTCCCCTGTCCCAGTGCCCCCGGCACGGGGGGGGGACCTTGCGCAAGAGGCCCCAAAATTGGCCCCCCTGAGCCCAAAATTGCTGCCGGGAGCGCGGGATCGGGGGAAAGGGGATGGGGGAGGGGACAGGGACACCGAGGGGGTGGCAGGGACATGGGGGGGGACAGGGACATGGGGGGGGACAGGGACACACCGGGGGGTGGCAGGGACACACCGGGGGGTGACAGGACAGGGAGTGGCAGGGACCCCAAGGGGGTGGCAGGGACACACCGGGGGGGCGGCAGGGACACCGGGGGAGTGGCAGGACAGGGGGTGGCAGGGACATGGGGGGGGTGACAGGGACACACCGGGGGTGACAGGGACATGGGTGGGGGACAGGACAGGACAGGGGGTGACAGGGACATGGGGTGGTGGCAGGGACACACCGGGGGGTGGCAGGGACATGGAGGGGGTGACAGGGACACACCGGGGGGTGGCAGGGACACCGGGGGAGTGGCAAGGACACACCGGGGGGGTGACAGGGACACACCGGGGGGTGGCAGGGACACCGGGGGGGTGGCAGGGACACACCGGGGGGGTGGCAGGGACACACCGAGGGGTGGCAGTGACACTGGGGGGTGGCAGGGACACCGGGGGGGTGACGGGGACACCGGGGTGTGACAGTGACCAGCGCGGGGGCGGGGGGCGGGGGGGACACCACCGGTCAGGATGGGGGTCCCCGCATTCCCGCCACACGGGGGGGGCACTGTCCCCACCGCCAGTGTCGCCTGTCGCCCCCCGGGGACAGCGCCAGCTCTCGGAGCGATTTTATTTCCGGAAATCTCTGACAGCCGGGGGGGCCCCCCCGGCCCCCGGGACCCCCCGGCCCCCCCCCGCCGTCACCGGCCGGGGCCGCGCTGTCCCCGCGCGGGGCCCGGCTGTCCCCAGACGCTGTCCTGCTGTCCCCCAGCGCGGTCCGGCTGTCCCCAGACGCTGTCCTGCTGTCGCCGGCCGCGGCTTCCTCAGGGGCAGCCCCTCCGGGGGGGCGGCGGGGTCGGGGCTGGGGGACACAGGGGGCGGGGGGGTCACTTCGGGGGTCCTGGGGGGGACGGTTGAGTGTGGCACTTGGGGACACACAGAGACACCCGAGTGTGGCACCTGGGGACACTCACACACCTCTGAGTGGGGACACACAGAGACACCCGAGTGTGGCACTTGGGGACACACAGAGACAGCTGTGACGCTCGGGGACATTCACACCCCTGAGTGTGGCACCTGGGGACACTCACACATTTGAGTGTGGCACTTGGGGACACTCCCACCCCTGGGTGTGGCACCTGGGGACACTCCCACCCCTCAGTGTGACACCTGGGGACACTCCCACCCCTGGGTGTGGCTCCTGGGGACACTCCCACCCCTCAGTGTGACACCTGGGGACACTCCCACCCCTGGGTGTGGCACCTGGGGACACTCCCACCCCTGAGTGTGGCACCTGGGGACACTCCCACCCCTCAGTGTGACACCTGGGGACACTCCCACCCCGGGTGTGGCACCTGGGGACACTCCCACCCCTCAGTGTGACACCTGGGGACACTCCCCGCCCCCCCAGCGGCCCCGGCGGTGCCAGCCCTGTCCCCAGGTCCCACCTGTGGCAGGGGACAGGCAGGTCCCCCTTGGTGACGTGCAGGATGAACGGGGGGGGCTCCTCCAGCTCGCTCAGCTCTGCACGGGGACAGCAGGGGACACGGTGGGGACAGGATGGGGACAGCGTGGGGACAAAATGGGGACAGGACGGGGACACCGTGGGGACAGCGTGGGGACACGGTGGGGACAGGATGGGGACAGGACGGGGACACGGTGGGGACACGGTGGGGACAAGATGGGGACAGGATGGGGACAGCGTGGGGACAGGACAGGGACACGGTGGGGACACGGTGGGGACACGGCGGGGATGGGGCGCGGACAGGGATGGGGACAGGGAGGGAGGGGGACACAATTCGGACACGACGGGGACACGACGGGGACACGGTGCCAGCCCCTGGGGACACCGCGGGAGCCTCACCTGCGTCCCAGTCCTCCTGGCACGGGGGGGGCTGCCAGGTGTGGGCTGTCTTGGCCGTGTCCTCGGGGTCTGAGGGGACACAGGGGACAGCGGTGAGGGGACACACCTGGGCACACCTGAGGGCACACCTGGAGACACCTGGGCACACCTGGGGGGGGCACCTAGGGACACCTGGGGGCACCTGGAGGGGCACATCTGGGTACACAGCTGGGGGGCACACACCTGGGAGCACACCTGGGGGCACACCTGGAGGGGCACACGTGGGGGCACACCTGGAGGGGCACAGCTGGGGGCACACCTGGGGGGACACACACCTGGAGGGGCACACCTGGAGGGACACACACCTGGGGCACACCTGGAGGGGGAAACACCTGGAGGGGCACACACCTGGAGGGGCACACCTGGGGGACACACACCTGGAGGGGCACACCTGGGGGCACATCTGGAGGGGCACACCTGGGGGCACACCTGGGGGCACACCTGGAGAGGCACACCTGGAGGGACACACACCTGGGGCACACCTGGAGGGGCACACACCTGGGGGCACATCTGGAGGGACACACACCTGGGGCACACCTGGAGGGACACACACCTGGGGGGGCACAGCTGGGGGCACAGCTGGGGGCACAGCTGGGGGCACACCTGGGCGGGCCCGGCGCGTACCTGGGGGCAGCTCGAGCGGCAGTTTGTCGGGGCACGAGGTGACGTGGGCGCGCAGGAGCGCGCGCGGGACGCGGTGGCGCGCGTTGAAGGGACACGTGGCCAAGGTGCGCGACACCTGCGGGTTGTTCTGGGGACAGGGACACGGGGGGGGCGGGGCTAAGGGACACCGAGCCCCCCCCTGCACCCCAAACCTGAGCCCCCGAGGAGCCCGGACCCTCCCAGAGCCCGACCCCGATTCCTGCAGACCCCAGACCCCAATTCCCGCAGACCCCAGACCCCAATTCCTGTAGATCCCAAACCCTCCCAGACCCCGACCCCCATTCCCGCAGAGCCCAGACCCCTGCAGACCCCAAACCCCAATTCCCCCAGACCCTGGCCCCATTCCTGCAGACCCCAGACCCCGCTTCCCGCAGACTCCAGACCCCTGCAGACCCCAGACCCCAATTCCCGCAGACCTCAGACCCCGACCCCAATTCCCGCAGACCCTCGACCCTAATTCTCGCAGACCCCAGACCCTCCCAGACCCCTGCAGACCCCAGACCCTCACGGCCTCCCCCCGGCAGGTCCTGGACCCCAAACCGACCCCTCACAGGTCCCTCCGTCCCCCCGCTGTCCCGCTGTCCCGGTGTCCCTCTGTCCCCCCGCTGTCCCCCCGCTGTCCCCCCGCTGTCCCCCCGCTGTCCCGCTGTCCCTCTGTCCCGCTGTCCCGCTGTCCCGGTGTCCCCCTGTCCTGCTGTCCCCCCGCTGTCCCGCTGTCCCCCCGCTGTCCCCCTGTCTCGCTGTCCCGGTGTCCCCCTGTCCCGCTGTCCCGCTGTCCCGGTGTCCCGGTGTCCCCCTGTCCCCTTGTCCCCCTGTCCCGCTGTCCCCCCGCTGTCCCCCCGCTGTCCCGGTGTCCCCCTGTCCCGCTGTCCCGCTGTCCCCCCGCTGTCCCCCCGCTGTCCCGGTGTCCCCCTGTCCCGCTGTCCCGCTGTCCGGTGCGCACCTGCTGGCAGCGCACCAGGTGATAGGGCAGGCGGGACACGCGCACCTGGTGGTTCCGGTCGTACGGGCACTGCACGAGCGCATCGGGCTCCATGCGGGCCCGAGCGGCCCGACGGTACCGGGCTCGGTTCGGTACCGCCGGGCACCGTTCGGTACCGGTTATGTCCCGCCGGGCACCGTTCGGTACCGCCGGGCACCGCTCGGTACCGGTTATGTCCCACCGGGCACGGTTCGGTCCCGGTTCGGTCTCACCGGCCGCAGTTTCGTCCCAGCGGTCCCGGTTTTGTCCCACGAGTCCCGGTTCTGTCCCGGTTCGGTGCCGGTTCGGTCCCACCGGTGCCGGTTCGGTGCCAGCAGGATCGGTTCTGTCCCGGTTCGGTCCCACCGGTGCCGGTTCGGTGCCAGCAGGATCGGTTCTGTCCCGGTTCGGTCCCACCGGTGCCGGTTCGGTGCCAGCAGGATCGGTTCTGTCCCGGTTCGGTCCCACCGGTGCCGGTTCGGTGCCAGCAGGGTTGGTTCTGTCCCGTTCCGGTCCCACCAGGGTTGGTTCTGTCGCGGTCCGGTCTCACCAGTGCCGGTTTTGCTTTACGGCAGCGTCGCCGTTACCGCGGCAACGGGCGCTGCTTCCGGGTCCTCCGAGCCGCTGGGGGGCGCCGCGGCTCCGTCTCCATGGTGACGCCTGGAACGAGCTGAAAAGTAAATCAGGACTTGATTAAAAATTAAAAGTTTTATTCCCAAAATAAATTAAGAACTCATTAAAAATTCCTAATTAAAAGGCCTTAAAGTACAAGAGCCTGGCCACGGCTAAACCCAAGCTGGACCCAAAATCGACTAAAAAAAAAGAATTTATGTTTTTGTGTTTTCACCCTTTTGTAACTTTTGGTTCATTTGCATATTGGGGTTAATTGTCGAATTAAAGTTTTGGGTTATGAAGTTCCATCCTCCTGGGCGATTCCTTTGATTTGCTGCTGTTTACCACTCTTGGGGCTGAGGCTGTTCCGGCCTCCTTGGATTTTGGGATGAAAAGGATTGTTTTGCTTAAATAAAAAACATTGAAAGTTAGAAATTGAGGCATTGATGGCAACAGGGGCAGATTTGGGGTAAACAGGCCCAGATTGGGGCAAGTGGGATCTGATTGGGGTAAACGGGCCCAGATTGGGGTAAATGGGATCTGATTGGGGTAAATGGGCCCTGATTGGGGTAAATGGGCCCAGATTGGGGTAAATGGGCCCAGATTGGGGTAAATGGGCTCTGATTGGGGTAAATGGGCCCAGATTGGGGTAAATGGGCCCAGATTGGGGTAAATGGGCTCTGATTGGGGTAAATGGGCCCAGATTGGGGTAAATGGGCCCTGATTGGGGCAAGTGGGATCTGATTGGGGTAAATGGGCCCAGATTGGGGTAAATGGGCCCTGATTGGGGTAAATGGGCCCAGATTGGGGTAAATGGGCTCTGATTGGGGTAAATGGGCTCTGATTGGGGTAAATGGGCCCTGATTGGGGTAAATGGGCCCAGATTGGGGTAAATGGGCTCTGATTGGGGTAAATGGGCTCTGATTGGGGTAAATGGGCCCAGATTGGGGTAAATGGGCCCTGATTGGGGTAAATGGGCCCTGATTGGGGTAAATGGGCCCAGATTGGGGTAAATGGGCTCTGATTGGGGTAAATGGGCTCTGATTGGGGTAAATGGGCTCTGATTGGGGTAAACAGGCCCAGATTGGGGTAAATGGGCTCTGATTGGGGTAAATGGGCTCTGATTGGGGTAAATGGGCCCTGATTGGGGTAAATGGGCTCTGATCGGGGTAAATGGGCCCAGTTTGGGGCAAAAGTAGACAAGATTGGGGTAAACAGGCCCAGATTGGGGTAAATGGGCCTTGATTGGGGTAAATGGGCCCAGTTTAGGGTGAAAGGGCACAGTTTGGGGTAAAATGGGCCCTGATTGGGGTAAATGGGCCCTGATTGGGGTAAATGGGCCCAGTTTGGGGCAAAATTAGATAAGATTGGGGTAAACAGGCCCAGATTGGGGTAAAATTGGACAAGATTGAGGAAAATGGGCCTAGATTGGGGTAAAAGGGCCCAGTTTAGGGTAAAAGGGCACAGTTTAGGGTAATTAGGGTTTAAAGGAGCCATAATTGGGGTAAAATGGGTCCAAACTGGGGTCCCCTGACTGGGGAGAAATGGGACCCATTTGGGGACAAAGGGGACCCAAAAGGGGCACAAACGGGAGAGAATTTGGGTTCCATGGGCCCGAATTGGTTCCATTTGGGGCTGTGACCCCGATATGGGGCCCAGACCCCGATATGGGGCCCAGACTCCGATATGGGGCCCAGACCCCGATATGGGGCCCAGACCCTGTTTTAGGGCCATGACCCCGATATGGGGCCCCGAGTTGGGGCTGTCAGAGCCCCAGATGGGGCCCATGGTGGCACTGGCCACCACCCGTGTCCCCGTGGCCGCTGTCCCCACCCGCGGTGTCACGGGGCGGTGGCGGCTCCGTCACGTGGCCCCGGTGGCCCCAGCGCTGCCGGGCCCAGCCCAGGAAGGGGAAGTTGGGGTTTGGGGCCTTTTGGGGACGCTTGGGGTGCCACCGAGGCGCCACCGAGGTGCCACCATGTCCCTGCCTTCGGTGTACGGGGACAAGCTGGCCGAGAAGCTGACGCTGCTCAACGAGCGGGGCCGGGGGGTCCTCGTGCGCGTCTACAACCTCAAAAAGGTCTGGGGGGGGTCCTGGGGGACACCCTGGGGACACCCCTGGGTCCCCAAACCCCCCCGGCCATGGGGAGAGGCCGAGGAGATTGGGGGGAGTGAGGGATGGGGGGATGGGGGGGATTTGGGGAGGGGGCACAGCCCAGGAGGGGCTTTAGGGGGGTTTGGGGGGGTCCTGGTCAGGGAGGGGCTTGGACAGGGGGGGTTTGGGGGGTCCCAGCCTTGAGGGGGAATTTGGGTGTTCTGAGGAGGGGGGGACCTGAGTTTTGAGGGGGTTTTGGGGGGTCCCAGCCCGGGAGGGGTTTGGGGGGACCTGATTGGGGGGGGGGGGGGTCTGTTTTGTGGTTTTTTGGGGGGTCCCAGCCGAGGGAGGGGTTTTTGGGAGATCTGAGGGGTGGGGACTCAGTTCTGGGGGGGTTTTGGGGGTGTCCCAGCCCCAGGAGGGGTTTTTGGGGTCGTTTCGGGGGGTCGTGACGCGGGGGTCCCCCAGACATGCTCGGACCCCCGCACGCGGCCGCCCTTCCTGGGGGACAAGGCCATGGAGGCCTCGGCCAAGTTCATCCTGAAGAAATTCCCGCACCTGGACGTGCGCAGCAGCACCGTGAGCCGCTGTCCCCACCGTGTCCCCACCCGTGTCCCCACTGTCCCCGTGTCCCCACCCCCTGAGTCCCCACCCCCTGTCCCCACCCCTGTGTCCCTACTGTCCCCTTGTCCCCCCTATCTCCATGTCCCCACCCGTGTCCCTGCTGTCCCCACCCCGTGTCCCCACCCCTGTGTCCCTACTGTCTCCGTGTCCCCACCCGTGTCCCTGCTGTCCCCACCCCCTGAGTCCCCACCCCCCTGTCCCCACCCCCTGTTCCCACCTCCGTGTCCCCCCTGTCCTCATAGTGTCCCCATTGTCACCGTGTCCCCACCCCTGTGTCCCCGTGTCCCTGCTGTCCCCATGTCCCCACGGTGTCCCCACCCCCTGTGGGATGTGCCACCCCGCCCTGCCTGTCCCCACTGTCACCTCCCCCTGGATGTCCCTTTTCTCACCCCTCCCCGCTGTCCCCGGGTGCCACCCACGCCGCTGTCCCCCCCGAGTCACCCTCCCCGCTGTCCCCGGGTGCCACCCACGCCGCTGTCCCCGTGTCCCCCGCAGCAGCACCTGGGCCCGGTGCACAGGGACAGAGGGGACATCGTGCGGGCGCTGGCTCCGTTCTACCAAACCTTCCTGGACGTCCTGGAGTTCCGGGTGAGCCGGGGGGACAGAGGGGACACAGGGGACAGAGGGGACACAGGGGACACAGGGGACACTGGGGACACAGGGGACACTGGGACAGGGGGGACACTGGGACAGGGGATACAGAGGGGACACAGGGGACAGAGGGGACACTGGGGACACTGGGGACACAGGGGACACTGGGACAGGGGGGACGGAGGGGACAGAGGGGACACAGGGGACACTGGGGACACTGGGGACGGGGGGGACACTGGGACAGGGGATACAGAGGGGACACAAGGGACATGGAGGACACAGGGGACACTGGGGATGGGGGGGACACTGGGACGGGGGACAGAGATGACACAAGGGACAGAGAGTGTACAGGGGACATGGGGGACACAGGGGGACATAGGGGGACAGAGGGGACACGGGGGACATGGGGACACAGGGGACACGGGGGACACAGAGGTCCCTCAGAGCCAGGGACAGAGGGGACAGAGAGGACACAGGGGACACGGGGGACATGGACACACAGGGGGACACGGGGGGACACAGGGGGCGTCCCTCAGAGCCAGGGACACGGGGGACACAGGAGACAGGAGGGTCCCTCAGAGCTGGGGACAGAGGGGACACGGGGGTGCCTCAGAGCCGGGGACACGGCGGTGACACGCGGCGCTGTCCCCTTGTCCCCAGGACCACGTGTACGAGCTGCTCAACACCATCGACGCCAGCCAGTGCTTCTTCGACATCGTGAGTGCCACCCCGGCCGCCGCCCCGGGCTGTCCCCGCTGTCGCCGCGCCCTCACGCTGTCCCCTCCCCGCCAGCACATCAACTACGACCTCACCAAGGGCTACCTGGACCTGGTTGTCACCTACGTGTCGCTGGTGCTGCTGCTGGCGCGCGCCGAGGAGCGGCGCCTGCTGCTGGGGCTCTACCAGTGCGCGCACGAGATGAGCCACGGCGCCAGGTGCCACCCGCTGTCCCCACGCTGTCCCCAGGCTGTCCCCAGGGCCACCCCTGCTGTCCCCACGGCCGTGTCCCATGCCCGGGGTTGTCCCCAGTGTGTCCCCTAGGCTGTGGCCTTGTAGGGGTCGTCCTGGGGTTGTCCCCACTGTGTCCCCAGTGCCGGGGCCGGCCCCAGGGCTGTCCCCAATGTGTCCCCAACATCAGGGCCACCTCCGGTGTGGTCCCCAGCGTGTCTCAAACTTGTGCCCAGTGCCAGAACCAGCCCCAGGGCTGTCCCCAATGTGTGCCCAGCGTGTCCCCAACACCGGAACCGGCCCCAGGGCTGTCCCAAACGTGTCCCAAACGTGTCCCCAACGTGTCCCCAACGCCGTGTCCCCGCAGCGAGCCCGGTTTCCCCCGCCTGGCGCAGATGGTGCTGGAGTACGAGCACCCCCTGAAGAAGCTGCCCGAGGAGTTCGGGCCCCACACCAAGGTGGGTCGGGGGTCCCCGGCAGGGCCACCCCCCTGGCAGGGCCACCCCGTGTGGCCGGGCGGTGTCCCCAGCGTGGCGCTGTCCCCAGGCCGTGAGCAGCGCGCTGCTGTCCCTGCGGGCCCCGCTGGCGCGGCGCTGCCGGGACGCGGAGCTGTGGCGGCAGGAGCAGCTGCTGTCCCTGCTGGGACCCGCGGGGGACATGCTGAGCCCGGTCACCTGCGACAGCGTGAGTGGGGACAGGGGGACAGGGGCAGGCTGAGCCCGGTCACCTGCGACAGCGTGAGTGGGGACAGGGACAGGGACAGGGGGACAGGGACAGGGGGACAGGGACAGAGGGACATGGGGACAGGGGGACAGGGACAGGGGGACAGGCTGAGCCCGGTCACCTGCGACAGCGTGAGTGGGGACAGGGACAGGGACAGGGGGACAGGGACAGGGGGACATGGGGACAGGGGGACATGCTGAGCCTGGTCACCTGTGACAGCATGAGTGGCACGGGGGCAGCACGGGGACAGGGACATGGGGACATGGGGACGTGGCTAAGGGGTGTGGGGACATGGGGACAGGCTGAGCCCGGTCACCTGTGACAGTGTGAGTGGCACGGGCACAGGGGTGTGGTGACGCGGGGACACGGGCACTGGGGGCTCAGGGGACAGTGACGTGGTGGCGCTGCTGTCCCCAGATGGCCTGTGAGTACCTGTCCCTGGAGGTGATGGAGCGCTGGATCATCCGTGAGTGCTGGCACTGCCCGCGGGTCCCCAACCCTCCTGGCAGTGTCCCCAACCCCTCCTGGCAGTGTCCCCAACCCCTCCTGGCAGTGTCCCCAACCCCTCCTGACAGTGTCCCCAAGCCCTGGTGCCTGTTTTGGGGTCCCTGATGTCCCTAACCTGCTGTCCCCAATTTGGGGGTCCCTGACCCTCTGTCCCCCCCCCCAGTGGGGTCCCTGGTGTCCCTGACCCGCTGTCCCCGTTTCGGGGTCCCTGGGGTCCCTGACCTGCTGTCCCCCCCCAGTGGGGTTCCTGGTGTGCCCGGGTGCCCTGGCCACCCCCCCCGTGCCAGGAGCTGTGGCGCCAGGCCCTGCGCGGGTCCCTCTTTGTCACCCTGGTGCGCGACGAGGCCATCGCGGTGCACAAGGTCACCGAGGAGCTGCTGGGGGGGCTCAAGGGGTGAGGCGGGGACACCGCGGGTGGCACTGCCAGGGGGGACGGGGACACCGCGGGTGGCACTGCCCGGGGGTGGAGAGGATGGGGACACCGCGGGTGGCACTGCCCGGGGGATGGGGACACCGCGGGTGGCACTGCCAGGGGGGACGGGGACACCGCGGGTGGCACTGCCAGGGGGCGGAGAGGATAGGGACACCGCGGGTGGCACTGCCCGGGGGATGGGGACACCAGGGGTGGCACTGCCCGGGGGTGGGGGGGTGAGGATGGGGACACCGCGGGTGGCACTGCCCAGGGGATGGGGACACCGGGGGGTGGCACGGCCGGTGCCAGGTTCTGGGGGCTTCACCGGGGACTCTGAGGGTGCCAGGTGGGGCTGGGGGCTGGTCAGGGGGATTTTGGGGGGGCCAGGGGGGGCTCGGGGGGTTCTCCTGGGTGCCAGGGGGTGCCAGGGGCTGGGGCAGTGCCCGGGGGGATCCGGGGGTGGCACAGGGCAGGTGCCAGGGCCAGGTGTCCCTCGCCAGGTACGGGAAGCGCGTGGCCGATGTCAAGGAGTGCCGGGAGCACGCGGCGGCGCACAGGTCTGGGGGCTGGGGGGGTCCCGGGGGGTTTGGGGCGCTGGAGAGGTCCCGGGGGGTCCCGGGGGGCTGGGGGGTCCCAGAGCACCCCAAAAACGGGGGGGTCCTGGGGGGGGTCTCTCCCCTGGTTTCACCCGCACCGCCCCCTTTGGCACACGCGCTGTCCCCTGGGGGTGTCCGGGGTGACCCTGGCTGTGACCCCCCCTTGTCCCCATCCTGTCCCCCCTGTCCCCATCCTGACCCCCCTGTCCCCATCCTGTCCCCCCTGTCCCCATCCTGACCCCCCCTTGTCCCCCAACCCTCCCCCATCCCCCTGGGGCCACCCCTGGTCCCTGTGCCGGGTCCTGCCCCCTCCTCGTGTCCCCCGCTGTCCCCCCCGTGTCCCCCCGAGCCCGGGGACCCCCGGGACCCCCCAAACCCCCCGTGCCCCCCCAAACCCCCCGTGCCCCCCAGCCCGGCGCTGCACCGGGGCCGCCGCTCCTTCCTGCGCGGGGCCGTGCGGGAGCCCATCCTGTCCCCCGCTGTACCCCCGTGTCCCCCCGAGCCCGGGGACCCTCGGGACCCCCGGGACCCCCCCGGGCTCCCCCCAAACCCCCCGTGCCCCCCAGCCCGGCGCTGCACCGGGGCCGCCGCTCCTTCCTGCGCGGGGCCGTGCGGGAGCCCATCCTGTCCCTCGCTGTCCCCTCCGTGTCCCCCCGAGCCCGGGGACCCTCGGGACCCCCGGGACCCCCCGGACCCCCCCCAAACCCCCCGTGCCCCCCAGCCCGGCGCTGCACCGGGGCCGCCGCTCCTTCCTGCGCGGGGCCGTGCGGGAGCTGGCGGCGCTGCTGGAGGATCAGCCCGGGCTGCTGGGACCCAAGGTGGGGCTGGGGGCTCGGGGGGCATCTGGGGGGCTGTGAGGGAATTTGGGGGGCTTTTGGGGAGGTTTGGGGGGATTTGGGGGGGATTTTAGGGGGGATTTGGGGGGCATTTGAGAGATTTTGGGGGATTTTGGGGGGATTTGGGGGATTTTGGGGGGATTTGGGGGATTTTGGGGGGGATTTGGGGGGCATCTGGGAGGGATTTGGGGGGCATTTGAGAGATTTTGGGGAATTTTGGGGGGATTTGGGGGATTTTGGGGGGCATTTGAGAGATTTTGGGGGGATTTTTGGCGATTTTGGGGGCGTTGGAGACATTACGGGGGGATTTTGAGGGGCATTTGGAGACTTTGGGGGATTTGAGAGATTTGGAGGGGATCGGGGGAGATTTTGGGGGAATGTCGGGAGATTTGGGGGATTCTCGGAGGTTTTGGGTGGCATTTTGGGGGGTCCCGACCCCCTGTCCCCCCCGCGCTGCCCCCAGGCCCTGCTGGTGTTCGTGGCGCTGTCGCTGTGTCGCGACGAGGTGAGCTGGCTGTCGCGACATGCCGAGCACGTGACCAAGAGCAAGAACCCCGAGGACTTCAGCGACAGGTGGGGACAGGGAGGGGACAGGAGGGGACAGGAGGGGACAGGGAGGGGACAGGGAGGGGACAGGGAGGGGACAGGTGGGGACAGAGAGGGGACAGGGAGGGGACAGGAGGGGACAGGTGGGGACAGAGAGGGGACAGGAGGGGACAGGTGGGGACAGGGAGGGGACAGGGAGGGGACAGGAGGGGACAGGGAGGGGACAGGTGGGGACAGAGAGGGAACAGGGAGGGGACAGGTGGGGACAGGTGGGGACAGGAGGGGACAGGGAGGGGACAGGGAGGGGACAGGTGGGGACAGGGAGGGGACATTGGCGGGGACCCCGGGTTTGGGGGGGGTTCAGCGGTTTTTGGGGGTGTTTGGAGGGACACTGAGGGGGTCCGGGGGGGGTTTTGGGTGGGGTCAGGAGTTCCGGGGGGTTTGGGGAGCTCTCGGGGGGGGTTCAGAAATTTCGGGGTGACTCGGGGGGCCCTGGGGGGGCTCAGGAGTTTCGGGGTGACTGGGGGGTCACCGGTGCATCCCGGGGGGGTTCCGGGGGGGTCTCTGACCGCCCCCCCGGCGCAGCCGCATCGCGGAGCTGCTGTTCCTGCTGGAGCAGCTGCGGGCTCTGGTGCGGCGGCACCTGCGGCTCCTGCGCCGCTACCACCGGCAGTACCTGGCCCGCTTCGACGCCCTCGTGCTCAGCGACGTCATCCAGGTACCTCCGGGGGGGTGGCCCTGTCCCCTGAGGCTCCTGCGGGCCCTCGCTGTCCCCTGAGCCCGCCCTGTCCCCGCAGAACCTCTCGGTGTGTCCCGAGGAGGAGTCCGTGATCCTCTCGTCCTTCGTCAGCTCCCTCTCGGCTCTCGCGGCCAAGGAAGGTGGGGTTTGTCCCCTCCCCGCCCGGAGTGTCCCCTCCCGGCCCGGGATGTCCCCTCCCCACCCGGGATGTCCCCTCACCAGGTCGTTGGTGCCACCCCACCTCCGTGTCCCCACAATCCAGGGGACCCCGAAGGGTGGCTGCTCCAGGGGGTCCCCTGTGGTGGCACTGCCACCCCCAGCCCTGTCCCCGTGTCCCTCTGTCCCCGCAGTCGATGACCAGGAGCAGTTTGACTTCACCGCGCTGCGCCTGGACTGGTTCCGTCTCCAGGTGGTGGCACT
This sequence comes from Haemorhous mexicanus, assembly GCF_027477595.1. Lineage (NCBI taxonomy): Eukaryota > Metazoa > Chordata > Aves > Passeriformes > Fringillidae > Haemorhous > Haemorhous mexicanus. The sequence continues at coordinate 23,106 of NW_026776054.1, forward strand.
GTCCCTGTCCCCGTGTCCCTGTCCCCGTGTCCCTGTCCCCGTGTCCCTGTCCCCGTGTCCCTGTCCCTGTCCCCATCCCTGCGCCAATCCCATTCCTCCCCTGTCCCTGCTGTCCCCATCTTTGTCCCCCTGACCCTGACCCCTATCCCCCCGCTGTCCCCATGTCCCCGCTGTCCTCACCAATGTCCCCATGTCCCCTGTCCCCATGGCTGTCCCAGGCCTACACCAGTGTGGCCAAGGCCGCGCTGCCGCTGGGCTCCAACGGGGACATCGGCCATGCCATGAACCTGGTGGTGTTCCACACGCGCCTGCTGGACCGGCCCGAGGAGCTGCTGGACGAGACCTCCGACCTGTCCCACCTCTGGTGAGCCCCTGTCCCTGTCCCTGTCCCCATCCGTGTCCCCTCCTGTCCCACAGTTTCCACCCGCGGCCCCTGGAGCGGGTGTTCGCGGTGTCCCCTGTCCCTGTCCCCTGTCCCCTGTCCCTGTCCCTGTCCCTGTCCCCATCCGTGTCCCCTCCTGTCCCACAGTTTCCACCCGCGGCCCCTGGAGCGGATGTTTGCCGTGTCCCCTGCCCCTGTCCCTGTCCCCATCCGTGTCCCCTCCTGTCCCACAGTTTCCACCCGCGGCCCCTGGAGCGGATGTTCACGGTGTCCCCTGTCCCTGTCCCCATCCCTGTCCCTGTCCCCATCCGTGTCCCCTCCTGTCCCACAGTTTCCACCCGCGGCCCCTGGAGTGGATGTTCGCCGTGTCCCCTGTCCCTGTCCCTGTCCCCATCCGTGTCCCCTCCTGTCCCACAGTTTCCACCCGCGGCCCCTGGAGCGGATGTTCGCGGTGTCCCCTGTCCCTGTCCCTGTCCCCATCCGTGTCCCCTCCTGTCCCACAGTTTCCACCCGCGGCCCCTGGAGCGGATGTTCGCGGTGTCCCCTGTCCCTGTCCCTGTCCCCATCCGTGTCCCCTCCTGTCCCACAGTTTCCACCCGCGGCCCCTGGAGCGGATGTTCGCGGTGTCCCCTGTCCCTGTCCCCTGTCCCCTGTCCCTGTCCCTGTCCCCATCCGTGTCCCCTCCTGTCCCACAGTTTCCACCCGCGGCCCCTGGAGCGGATGTTCGCGCTGACGCTGGATGAGCCGTCCATGCTGCGCTTCGCCATCGCCTTCCCCCTGCTCTGCGCCCACTTCTCGCGCTGCCCGCACCCCATGTGCCCCGAGGAGGTGGGTGACACCTGGGGGGGGTCCGGGGGGTCCCCCAGCCCTGTCCCCGGCTCTGAGGGGTGCCGTGTCCCCCCCAGTACCCCCAGCTGGAGGCGGCGGCGCTGGGGCTGTGCCACAAGTTCCTGGAGGAGCTGGCGCGGGTGGGCAGCGGCTGCGTCCTGGACGCCTGCGCCGAGCAGCACAACCTGAGCCAGCAGGTCTGGGGGCTCTGGGACCCTCGGGGGGGTCTGGGACCCCTGGGGGGCTTGGGGGAGTCCAGGGGGTCTGGGACTTTTGGAGGGATTGGTGACCCTTGGGGCCTTTAGGATCTTTGGGGTCTTGGTGGCCTTTGGGATCTCCAGGACTTTTGGGGTCTACAGGACCTTTGGGGACTTGGTGGCCTTTGGGGTCTTGGTGGCCTTTGGCATCTCCAGGACTTTTGGTGTCTCTAGGACTTTTGGGGTCTCCAGGACCTTTGGGGGTTTCAGGACCTTTGGGGACTTGGTGGCCTTTGGGATCTCCAGGACTTTTGGGGTCTCCAGGACCTTTGGGGGTTTCAGGACCTTTGGGGACTTGGTGGCCTTTGGGATCTCCAGGACTTTTGGGGTCTCCAGGACCTTTGGGGACTTGGTGGCCTTTGGGGTCTTGGTGGCCTTTGGCATCTCCAGGACTTTTGGTGTCTCTAGGACTTTTGGGGTCTCCAGGACCTTTGGGGACTTGGTGGCCTTTGGGGTCTTGGTGGCCTTTGGCATCTCCAGGACTTTTGGTGTCTCTAGGACTTTTGGGGTCTCCAGGACCTTTGGGGACTTGGTGGCCTTTGGGGTCTTGGTGGCCTTTTGGGGGCTCCAGCATCTTTGGGGGTTCAGTGGCCTTTGGGGTCTTCACACCTTGAGGATCCCTCTGGCTCCTGGGGTCTCCACCACCTAAAGGTCTCCGTCAGCTTGGGGATCTCTGTGGCCTTTGGGGTCTCCAGAACCTCTGTGGTCTCTGTGGCCATCGGGGTCTCCATGGCCCCTCTGTCCCCTCGTCCCCCAGTCCCCACCAAACCCTCGGGATGGGGAATTTCCTCCATGGGGGTCAAACCTGGCGGGGCATCCCCTGACCCAGCCCTGGGGGGATGGTGGCCTGTGGTCATGGTGGCCCCGTTTGGGGTGGCCCCATGTCCCTGTGACCCTGTCCCCATGTCCCCACGACCCTGTGCCCGCCCCGCAGCTGCTGCCCAAGCACTGTGCGGCCACCATCAGCAGAGCCCGCGTCAAGAAAACCCCGAAGCAGCCACCCCGCAAGGGGGACCCCCAAAGGGACAAACCGGGGACAGAGAGCCAGCGGCGGGACCGGACCCTGACCACCAAGTGAGCGCCACCCGCGGGAGGGGCTGTCCCCACGGGGTCACAGTTCTGGGGACTTTGGTGGTCTCCAGAACCTCTGGGGGCTCAGTGGATTTGGGGGCTTCAGGAGCTTTGGGGTCTTGGTGGCATTTGGGGTCTTCAGAACCTCTGGGATCTTGGTGGCTGCTGGGGTCTCCAGAACCTCTGGGGTCTTGGTGGCCGCTGGGGGCTTGAGGAGCTCACCTGAAGCTACCAGAGTTTGGGTGTGGCATGGGGACATGCTGTGACTGTCCCCACGGGGGTCACACCGTGATTGTCCCCACGGGGTCACACCGTGACTGTCCCCCAGCATGGACAAGCTGCACCTGACCCTGGCCGAGCTGTCCCTGAGCCTCAACCACGTCCCCAACTTCACCGTCTTCGGGCACACGGTGACACCGGCCGAGTACCTGAGCAGCCACCTGGAGACGCGCCTGACCAGGTGGGGACAGGCCTGGGGACATGCATGGGGCGGAGGGGACACGCAGGGCCAGGGGGACACAGGGGCCGGGGGACACGGGGGCCGAGGGGACACAGGGGGCCAGGGGACATGGGGGCCGAGGGGACACGCGGCGCGTCCCTCACCGCCCCCGTGTCCCCGCAGGGCCATCGTGGCCATGGCCAGCTACAGCCAGGCCACGCAGGAGGTGGCTCGGCCCTCGGAGGTGCTGGCCGGGCTGGTGGCCTACATGGGGCTGGTGCAGCGGCTGGGACAGCTGGTGGCCCTGGACACGGGGCGGCTGCTGCGCGCCGTGCTGCTGCAGCAGAGCCACCCCCGCGACGCCAGCGGGCAGCCCACGCTGACCGCCATCTACACCGACTGGTCAGTGCCACCGCGGGCTGGGGACATGGGGATGGGGGCGGCAGGGTCACCTGTAGGGGTGGGGACAGGGGGACGGGGGCTGCAGGGTCACCTGTAGGGCTGGGGACAGGGCACGGGGCAGCAGGGTCACCTGTAGGGGTGGGGACATGGGGACGGGGCGGCAGGGTCACCTGTAGGGGTGGGGACAGGGGGACAGAGTGGCAGGGTCACCTGTAGGGGTGGGGACAGGGCACGGGGCGGCAGGGTCACCTGTAGGGGTGGGGACATGGGGACGGGGTGGTGGTGGCAGGAACGTGGGTGACAGCGCTGTGGGTGACCTTGCTGTGGGTGACACTGCCCAGGGTGACATTACCATGGGCAACACTGCCACGGGTGACAGTGCCCCAGGTGACAGCGGTACCTGGAGGCACTGTTGCGCCAGGCCAGCACCGGGGCCGTGGGTGGCAGTGCCGTGGGTGACAGTGCCATAGGTGACAGTGCCATAGGTGACATGACCACAGGTGACAGTGCCCCAGGTGACAGCGGTGTCCCCGCAGGTACCTGGAGGCGCTGCTGCGCCAGGCCAGCACCGGGGCTGTGGGTGACAGTGCTGTGGGTGACAGTGCTGTGGGTGACAGTGCCATGGGTGACAGTACCACAGGTGACAGTGCCCCAGGTGACAGCGGTGTCCCCGCAGGTACCTGGAGGCGCTGCTGCGCCAGGCCAGCACCGGGGCCGTGGGTGACAGTGCCATGGGTGACAGTGCCGTGGGTGACAGTGCCATGGGTGACAGTGCCGTGGGTGGCATTGCCATAGGTGACAGTGCCACGGGTGACAGTGCCCCAGGTGACAGCGGTGTCCCCGCAGGTACCTGGAGGCGCTGCTGCGCCAGGCCAGCACCGGGGCCGTGCTCCTGGCCCCGGCCCTGCAGGCCTTCACCACGGTGCCACCCGCGAGGAGCCGCCCCCCGTTCAGCGCCGCCGAGTTCTCCGACGTCTCAGGTGGGCTGGGGGGGCCTCGGGGGGCTGCCACCCCCTGTCCCCAACAGCGTCCCCACCTGTCCCCCACCTGTCCCCCTCCCCGCAGAGATGCGGGCGCTGGCCGAGCTCATCGGGCCCTACGGGGATGAGGTTCCTGAGCGAGAACCTGATGTGGGCACGTGGGGTCCCAGGTGACCGAGCTGAAGGTACGGGGACAGGGACAGGGACAGGGACAGGGACAGGGGCTGGGACAGGGGCTGGGGACGGGGACAGGGGCTGGGACAGGGGACAGGGGCTGGGGACAGGCTGATGCTGCTGGCACCGTGTGGCAGGGCAGGCAGGGCCATCCTGGTGCCACCCCCAACCCTGTCCCTGCCTGCCCCTTGAGAGAATGGAAGGTGCCAGGTCCCCCAGTGTCCCCAGTGTCCCATTGTCCCCAGTGTCCCCATGTCCCCATGTCCCCCAGTGTCCCCTGTGTCCCCCACAGTGTCCCCAGTGTCCGCCGTGTCTCCAGTGTCCCCAATGTCCCCAGTGTCCCCAGTGTCCCCCAGTGTCCCCAGTGTCCCCCTGTCCGCCATGTCCCCAGTGTCCCCAATGTCCCCAATGTCCCCATGTCCCCAGTGTCCCCAATGTCCCCATGTCCCCCAATGTCCCCAGTGTCCCCATGTCCCCAGTGTCCCCAGTGTCCCCCAGTGTCCCCATGTCCCCAGTGTCCCCCCTGTCCCCATGTCCCCGCAGAAGCTGGTGGTTGAGAACGCGCTGCTGCAGGCCCGAGCAGAGGCCGGCGCTGCTGCCCCGCCTGAGCTGTGAGTGGCACCCGGGGGTGGCACAGGGGGGTGGCACAGGGGTGGCACACCGGGGTGGCACAGGGGGGTGGCACCGGGGGGTGGCACAGGGGGGTGGCACAGGGGGGTGGCACACCGGGGTGGCACACGCGTGTCCCCGCAGCGGCCGAGAACGTCCTGAAGCGCATGACCATCATCGGGGAGATCCTGAGCTTCCGCGCCATGGCCCAGCAGGGCCTCCGGGAGGTGGGACCCCCCGGGACCCCCTGGGACCCCCGGGACCCCCTGGGACCCCCCTGGGACCCCCTGGGACCCCCCTGGGACCCCCCCCCGGGACCCCCTGGGAGCCACCCTGGGACCCCCTGGGACCCTCCCAGGACCCCTGGGACCCTCCCGGGACCCCCGGGGCACCCCCTGGAACCCGCCCGGGACCCCTGGGACCCCCTGGGACCCTCTGGGACCCCCTGGGACCCCCTGGGACCCCCCCTGGGACCCCCCGGGACCCCTGGGACCCCCCTGGGACCCACCTGGGACCCCCTGGGACCCCTCGGGACCCCCTGGGACCCTCTGGGACCCCCTGGGACCCCCGGGACCCCCTGGGACCCCCTGGGACCCTCCTGAGACCCCCTGGGACCCGCTCGGGACCCCCGGGGCACCCCCTGGAACCCGCCCGGGACCCCTGGGGACCCCCTGGGACCCCCCGTGGCACCCCCAGCCTCCCCATCTGGGGGCCCAGACCCCCATTTGGGGCCCGGGACCCCCCTGACCCCCGCCCCCCCAGGTGTTCTCCCAGCACTGCCCCTTCCTGATGGGCCCCATCGAGTGCCTGGCGGACGTGGTGACCCCCGACACCGACATCCAGGTGGGGACAGGGACACGGGAGCGGGGCTGGCCATGTGACACCGCGTGGCACCGCGTGACACCGCGTGTCCCCTGTCCCCAGGTCACCCTGAGCATCTTCGAGCTGGCCTCGGCCGCGGGGGTCCCGTGCGAGGTGGACCCCGCGCTGGTCGCTGCCCTGGCGGGCCACAGGACAGGTGCGGGGGGCTCTGGGGACACGGCGGGTGGCGCTGCCGCCTCGCCGGGGTGGCGCTGTCACCGCGCTGTCCCCTGCTCTGCAGAGGGCTCGTCCCCCGAGGAGGACTACAAGGTGTCCTGCCTGCTCCTGGTGTTCGTGGCCGTGTCCCTGCCGCTGCTGGCCGCTGACCCCGCGTCCCTCTACAGCCCCGAGCTGGACGGTGAGGCTGGCCCCGTGTCCCCGTGTCCCCGTGTCCCCGTGTCCCCGTGTCCCCGTGTCCCCTCTGGCCCCGTGTCCCCGTGTCCCCGCGTCCCCTCTGGCCCCGTGTCCCCGTGTCCTCGCGTCCCCTCTGGCCTCGTGTCCCTGTGTCCCCGTGTCCCCTCTGGCCCCGTGTCCCCGTGTCCCCGTGTCCCCTCTGGCCCCGTGTCCCCGTGTCCCCTCTGGCCTCGTGTCCCTGTGTCCCCGTGTCCCCTCTGGCCCCGTGTCCCCTCTGGCCCCGTGTCCCTGTGTCACCATGTCCCCTCTGTCCCTGTGTCCCTGTCCCCGTGTCCCCTCTGGCCCCGTGTCCCCTCTGTCCCCATGTCCCTGTCCCTGTGTCCCCTCTGTCCCCGTGTCCCCTCTGTCCCCAGGTCCCCTCTGTCCCCAGGTCCCCTCTGTCCCCGTGTCCCTGTCCCCATGTCCCCGTGTCCTCGCGTCCCCTCTGGCCTCGTGTCCCCGTGTCCCCTCTGGCCCCGTGTCCCTGTCCCTGTGTCCCCTCTGTCCCCAGGTCCCCTCTGTCCCCGTGTCCCTGTCCCCATGTCCCCATGCTGGCCGTGCTCACTGTCCCGTTTTCACAGCAGAGCGTTTGGGGGGACACCGGGACTGTCACCAAGGGAGGTGGCACTGTGGACACTCTGGGTTGTCCCCAACCCTCCTGTGTCCCCAACCCTCCTGTGTCCCCAACCCCTCCTGTGTCCCCAACCCTCCTGTGTCCCCAACCCCTCCTGTGTCCCCAACCCCATCCTGTGTCCCCAGCCCCATCCCGTGTCCCCAACCCCATCCTGTGTCCCCAACTCCTCCTGTGTCCCCAACCCCTCCTGTGTCCCCAGCCCCATCCCGTGTCCCCAGCCCCATCCCGTGTCCCCAATCTTGCCGTGTCCCCACCTTCACTGACTCCCTCCCGGTGTCCCCCCGGTGTCCCCCCGGGTGTCCCCGGTGTCCCCAGGCCACACCAACAACGGGCACTGCCTGGCCAAGGCCATCGTGCAGCTCTCGGCCCGCGCTCTTCACCCTGCACGGCAAGAACATCGAGACGCACCTGCAGGAGTTCCTGCTGGTGAGCCGCCATGGCGCTGTCCCCTCCCTGGGGTGGCACTGTCCCCTCCCTGGGCTGGCGCTGTCCCCTCCCTGGGCTGGCGCTGTCCCCGTCCCTAGGGTGGCACTGTCCCCTCCCTGGGGTGGCACTGTCCCCTCCCTGGGGTGGCGCTGTCCCCTCTGGGGTGGCGCTGTCCCCTCCCTGGGCTGGCACTGTCCCCTCCCTAGGATGGCACTGTCCCCTCCCTGGGGTGGCACTGTCCCCTCCCTGGGATGGCACTGTCCCCTCTGGGGTGGCACTGTCCCCTCCCTGGGGTGGCACTGTCCCCTCCCTGGGGTGACGCTGTCCCCTCTGGGGTGGCACTGTCCCCTCCCTGGGGTGGCACTGTCCCCTCCCTGGGGTGGCACTGTCCCCTCCCTGGGGTGGCGCTGTCCCCCTCCCTGGGCTGGCACTGTCCCCTCCCTGGGGTGGCGCTGTCCCTCCCGGGCTGGCACTGTCCCCTCTGGGCTGGCACTGTCCCCATGGGCTCCCTGACCCTGTC
>NW_026776055.1:0-31034 GCF_027477595.1 Haemorhous mexicanus
AAAATCCCCCTGCCCCAAATCCCCCTGCCCCAAATCCCCCTCCCCAAAATCCCCCTGCCCAAAACCCTCCCCAAAATCTCCCCAAAATCCCCCTCCCCAAAATCCCCCCCAAAATCCTCCTTCCCAAATCCTTCTCCTCTAAATCCCCCTGCCCCAAATCCCCCTCCCCAAAATCCCCCTCCCCAAAATCCCCCCTAAAATACCCCTGCCCCAAAATCCCCCCCAAAATCCCCCTCCCCAAAATCCCCCCAAAATCCCCCTCCCCAAAATCCCCCCAAAAATCCTCCTTCCCAAATCCTTCTCCTCTAAATCCCCCTGCCCAAATTCCCCCCCAAAATCCCCCTCCCCAAAATCCCCCTGCCCCAAATCCCCCTCCCCAAAATCCCCCTCCCCAAACCAAGCCAAGGGGACCAAACCTGCTGCTCTGAAGTGCCAGCCCTGCAGGGATGGAGCCAGGGTGACCCCGAATTTCCCTTTTTTCCCTTTTTTTCCCTTTTTTTCCCTTTTTTTCCCTTTTTTCCCTTTTTTTCCCTTTTTTTCCCTTTTTTCCCTTTTTCCCCCCAGATTTCCCCATCCCCAAGCCCAACATCGTGTCCCGGCTGGAGCCCGAGGAGGAGCTGGGGGTCCCCGACCCCAACGACTCCAAGGAGTGGGAGATCCTCAGGGTGGCCCCTGCAGGTGAGCTGGGACCCCTCCCCTCACCTGGGGGTCCCTTCTCCTTATCCCCCACACCCATTTCCCCCATTTCTCCCAATTTCACCCCATTTTTCCCCATTATTTCCCCAAATTCTTCCCAATTTCCCCCATTATTCCTCCCAGTTCCCCAAATCCCCCAATTTTCCCAATTCCCCCATAATTTCCCCCACAATTCCCCCATTGTTTTTCCCCAAATTTTCCCAATTCCCCCATTATTTCCCCCATAATTCCCCCATTATTCCCCCATTATCCTCCCATAATTCCCCCCAAATTTTCCCAATTCCCCCATTATTTCCCCCATTATTCCCCCATTATATTTCCCCAAATTTTCTTAATTCCCCCATTATTTCCCCATTACTTTTCCCCAAATTTTCCCAATTCTCCCATAATTTCTCCCATTATTTTTCCCCAATTCCCCCATAATTCCCCCACAATTCCCCCATTATTTTTCCCCAAATTTTCCCAATTCCCCCATAAATTTCCCCAATTATTTCCCACAGTATCCCCCCATAATTCCCCCCAAATTCTCCCAATTCCCCCACTATTTCCCCCAATATTTTTCCCCAATTCCCCCATAATTTCCCCCACAATTCCCCCATTATTTTTCCCCAAATTTTCCCAATTCCCCCATAATTTCCCCCATTATTTCCCCATTAATTCCCCCCCAAATTTTCTTAATTCCCCCCACAATTTCTCCATTATTTTTCCCCAAATTTTCCCAATTCCCCCATAAATTTCCCCGATAATTTCCCCCATCATCCCCCCCTAATTCCCCCCAATTTTCCCAATTCCCCCATCATTTCCCCCATAAATTTCCCCAATTATTTCCCCATTATCACCCCATAATTCCCCCCAAATTTTCCCAATTCCCCCATTATTCCCCCCATTATTTTTCCCCAATTCCCCACAATTCCCCCACAATTCCCCCATAATTCCCCCAAATTTTCCCAATTCCCCCATAATTTCCCCCATAATTTCCCCCATTATATTTCCCCAAATTTTCCCAATTCCCCCATAAATTTCCCCCATAATTTCCCCCATCATCCCCCATAATTCCCCCCAATTTTCCCAATTCCCCCATAATTTCCCCCATAAATTTCCCCAATTATTTCCCCATTATCACCCCATAATTCCCCCCAAATTTTCCCAATTTCCCCACAATTCCCCCCAATATTTTTCCCCAATTCCCCCATAATTCCCCCACAATTCCCCATTATTTTCCCCAAATTTTCCCAATTCTCCCATTATTTCCCCCATTATTCCCCCATTATATTTCCCCAAATTTTCTTAATTCCCCCATAAATTTCCCCAATTATTTCCCCATCATCCCCCCATAATTCCCCCCAGTTTTTCCCAATTCCCCCACAATTCCCCCATAATTTCCGCCATCATCCCCCCATAATTCCCCCCAATTTTCCCAATTCCCCCACTATTCCCCCCTAATTTTCCCCAATTTTCCCAATTCCCCCGTAATTCCCCCCAAATTTTCCCAAATCCCCCCTAATTCCCCCCAAATTTCCCAAATCCCCCCTAATTCCCCCCATTTTCTCCCCCCAGACGACTCCGCCCCCCCCAGCGACCAGGAGGACCCCGAGGACGCCCCCCAGCCCGCCCCTCCCCCCACGCTGGACTCCCTCCTCCTCCTCCCCTCCCCCTCCCCCCCTCCCCCCCTCCCCCCGCCCTCCCCTCCCCACCCCCCCGCGGGGCGTGGCTCCCGCCGTGGGCGTGGCCGGCGCGGCTGTGGGCGGAGCCAGCCGCCCCGCCCTCCCCCAAGCCCTTCACCTGCCTGGCGTGCGGGAAAGGTTTCACGCGCAGCTCCAACCGCAACGCTCACCTGGCCACGCACCTGGGCCAGCGCCCGCACACCTGCGGCCACTGCGGGCGGGGCTTCGGCCACGCCCCCCAGCTGGCGCGTCACCTGCGGCTGCACCAGGTGAGCCAGCGGCGCTTCGGGTGTGGCCAGTGTGGGCGGAGCTTCGGCCGGAGCGCCAACCTCAGCGCTCACCTGAGGGCGCACCTGGGCGAGCGGCCCTACACCTGCAGCGAGTGTGGGCGGGGCTTCAGCTATAGCTCCGCCTTCCTCAAGCACCGCCGCGCCCACGGGCTGCAGGACGAGGAGGAGGAGGAGGGGAGGAAGAGGAGGAGGAAGAAGGGCACACCTGGGCTCACCTGTGCGCCCGGGCACACCTGCGGGGCGGGGTTTGCGGAGGGCCACGCCCTGCTGGCGCACCTGCACGGGCACGCTGCGGACACGCCCCTCACCTGTGCCACGCCTGACGTGTGCGCCACGCCCCTCACCTGTGCCACGCCCTACACCTGCGGGGATTGTGGGAAGGGCTTCGGGGGAAGCTCCGCCCTCATCCGGCACCAGCGGCTGCACCTGGGCTAGGAGGAACCGGAACCGGAACCGGAACCGGAACCGGGATCAGGAAAATTCTGGAACCGGAACCAGGACTGGAACCGGAACCGGGATCAGGAAAATTCCGGAACCGGAACCAGGACTGGAACCGGAACCGGGATCAGGAAAATTCCAGAACCGGAACCGGAACCGGGATCAGGAAAATTCCGGAACTGGAACCGGGACTGGAACTGGAACCGGAACCGGGACCAGAACCGAGACTGGGAAAGAGCCAAAACCAGGACTAGAACTGGAACCGGAACCGGGACTGGAACTGGAACCACTACTGGAACTGGAACCGGGATCAGGAAAATTCTGGAACTGGAACCAGCACTGGAACTGGAACCGGACCAGGACCAGGACAGGGAAATTCTGGAACTGGAGCCAGGAGTGGAACTGGGACCAGAACCAGGACTGGGAAAGAGCCAAAACCAGGACTGGAACCTGGAACTGAACCAGGATGCTGACTGGAACCGGAACCGGGACTGGATCTGGGACTGGGACCAGAAAAACTCTGGAACCAGGACCAGGACTGGGACTGGGAAGAACCAGAACCAGGACTGGGACTGGGACCGGAACCGGGACTGGGACTGGGAGCCCTCTGGAACCAGGACACTTCCAGAGCCGGAACTGGGACCAGGAACCTTCCAGAGCCCTCCAGAACCGGGACCATTCCAGAACTGGAGCCCTCCGGAACCGGAACCCCCAGAACCAGAACCGAGACCCCCCCAGAGCCGCTGGGGCAGGAGGGGAGAGGACTCACGGGGACCCTCCCGTGCCCAGGGGTCTTTGGGGGAACCCCGGGAATCCATTCCAGACCTTTGGGAATCCATTCCGGACCCCGGGAATCCATTCCGGACCCCGGGAATCCATTCCAGACCTTTGGGAATCCATTCCGGACCCCAGAATCCATTCCGGACCCCGGGAATCCATTCCGGACCCCAGAATCCATTCCAGACCTTTGGGAATCCATTCCGGACCTTTGGGAATCCGTTCCTGACCCTGGGAATCCATTCCGGACCCCAGAATCCATTCCTGAGCCCCAAAATCCATTCCTAACCACAGGAATCCATTCCGGACCTTTGGAAATCCGTTCCGGACCTTTGGGAATCCATTCCTGACGCCCCAAATCCATCCTGGACCCCCCAAACCCATTCCTGACGCCCCAAATCCATTCCAGACTTTTGGGAATCCATCCCGGACCCCCCAAATCCACTCCTGACCCCTGGGAATCCATTCCTGAGCCCCCAAAATCCACCCCGGACCTTCGGGTGACCCCCAAACCCCCTCCCCCCCCCCGAGAGGGTCGGGACCCCTCCGGTGTCACCGCGGGGGGGACAGAGGGGGCGAAATGTCCCTGGGGGGGCTCCCCCCGCCCCTCCCCCTCCGTGCCCGCCGCCCGTGCCATCCCTGCCCCTCCCCCACCCCCCCCCCCCAAAACAATTCGCGATTTTGGGGGGGAGGGGTCGCGAGTGGGGGTGGGGGGGGATGGGAACAGCGCCCAAACCCCGCGCTCCCCTCCCCCACTCCCACCCCATCCCCCCCCAAACGGAACCGGGCAGGATTCGGGGGTGGTGGGGGAGGGGCCGGCGAGCTGGGGGAGAGGGAGGGGAATTGGGGGGGGGGGGTCTCCCCTCCCCCTCCCCCTTTTTTCCCCTTCCTCCCCGCAGCCCCCGGGGGTTGAACTTCCTGGGTCAGCGCCGCCGCCGCCTCCATTGTCCGCGCGGCCGCGGCGGCGCCGGCAGCGGGGGCGGCCCCGGGGGTCGCGGGACCCCCCCCGGCACCGAGCGGGGGTCGCGGGACCCCCCCCGGGTCCGCTCCGGGCTGGGGGAGGGGGCGGCGATGTCGCCGAAACGCTGCCGGGGTGGGGGAGGGGGCTGGGTGACCCCCGCGGGGGGGGGAGGGGCAGGCGGGGGGGGGGAGGGGCAGGGGGGGGAGGAAGAGGAAGGAGACGGTGGCGGTGAGGAGGGGGGCGGGGGGCGCCGAGCACCCCAACATCTGCGTGGAGTGCGGGCAGAGCTTCGCCCGCAGCGCCGCGCTGGCCCGGCACCGGAGTGACCACCGGAGTGACCATCGGGGTGACCCACGGGGTGACCACAGGAGTGACCACCAGAGTGACCACCTGAGTGACAACTGGAGTGACCCACGGGGTGACAACCGCAGTGACCACCAGAGTGACCACAGGAGTGACCCACGGGGTGACCACCCGAGTGACCATCGGAGTGACCCAAGGAGTGACCACCCGAGTGACAACCGGAGTGACCGCGGGAGTGACCACCGGGGTGACCACCGGAGTGACCACCCGAGTGACCATCGGAGTGACCACCCGAGTGACCACAGCAGTGACCACTTGAGTGACCACCTGAGTGACCACCGGAGTGACCACCCGAGTGACCGCAGGAGTGACCATCGGAGTGACCACAGCACTGACCACCGGAGTGACCCACGGGGTGACCATCGGAGTGACCACAGGAGTGACCATCGGAGTGACCACAGCACTGACCACCGGAGTGACCCACGGGGTGACCATCGGAGTGACCACAGGAGTGACCCACGGGGTGACAACCGGAGTGACCACCGGAGTGACCCACGGGGTGACCACCCGAGTGACCACCGGAGTGACCACCGGGGTGACCACAGGAGTGACCCACGGGGTGACCACAGGAGTGACCACCCGAGTGACCCAAGGAGTGACCCACGGGGTGACCACCGGAGTGACCGCGGGAGTGACCACCCGAGTGACCACCGGAGTGACCGTCGGAGTGACCACAGCACTGACCATGGCACCGTCCTGGCCCGGCACAGGAGTGACCACCTGAGTGACCACCGGAGTGACCTACGGGGTGACCACCGGAGTGACCACAGCACTGACCTCAGCACTGACCATGGCACCGTCCTGGCCAGGCACAGGAGTGACCACCGGAGTGACCATCGGAGTGACCACCCAAGTGACCTCAGCACTGACCGCGGCTCCGGACACCACGCTGACCACTGGAGTGACCTCAGCCCTGACCACAGCAGCGCTCAGCCCGGCCGCTCCGGACAGACGGACACCGGTCACGGTCAGCAGGACGGCTCAGGGCACGGGAGTGACCAGGGCAGAGGTCAGCGGGGCGGCCACGGACGGAGGAGTGACCACGGCTCCGGCCAGCCGGACATTGATGGGAATGGCCAGAGGGTCGTCCGTGGCAGTGGTCAGCGGGCTCGTGGCCGTGGTCACCGAGGTGGCTCCGGCCAGCCGGACATCGATGGCGATGACCAAAGAGCCACCCCCAGAGGCGGTCAGCAGCAGGGAGGCCCCGATGACCACCCCGATGACGGCCCCGATGACCGCCCCGATGACCACTCGGACTCCCACCCCCTCAGCAGTGACCCCTCCACTGACCACTGTCCCCTCACCTGCCCGGACTGCGGCCAAACCGCTCTGAGCTCCCACCTGCGGCGGCACCGCCGCGCCCACGCCGCGCTGACCGACACCTGCGGTCACTCTCCGGCCGCGCTGACCGACACCTGCCATGGCCGTGGTCACTCTGCGGGCACCCTGACTGACACCTGCTGTGGCCGTGGTCACTCTCCAGCCACCCTGACCAACACCTGCTGTGGCCGTGGTCACTCTCCAGCTACACTGACCAACACCCGTGGTCACTCTCTGGGGACCCTGACCGACACCCGTGGTCACTCTCCGACCACGGTGACCGACACTGGCCGTGGCCACTCTCCAGCCACCCTGACCAACACCTGCCATGGCCGTGGTCACTCTCCAGCTACACTGACCAACACTGGCCGTGGTCACTCTCCAGCCACCCTGACCAACACCTGCTGTGGCCGTGGTCACTCTCCAGCTACACTGACCGACACCCGTGGCCACTCTCCGGCCACCCTGACCAACACTGGCCGTGGTCACTCTCCGGGCACGTTGACCGACACCCGTGGTCACTCTCCGGCCGCGCCGGGCCCTGCCCGCCCCAAGCCGCCCAAGTCCCGTCCCCGTCGGCGCCGCTCTGGCCCCGCTGACCGCTCTGGCCCCGCTGACCGCTCTGGCCCCGCTGACCGCGCTGGCGCCGGGCCGGGCCGGCCGAGCCCTCTGGGCATCCCCAACACGTGCGGGGAGTGCTGGCAGAGCTTCAGCCAGAGCTCGGACCTGGTGAAGCACCTGCGCATCCACACGGGCGAGAAGCCGTACGCCTGCGGGCACTGCGGC
Source organism: Haemorhous mexicanus (assembly GCF_027477595.1). Classification (NCBI taxonomy): domain Eukaryota; kingdom Metazoa; phylum Chordata; class Aves; order Passeriformes; family Fringillidae; genus Haemorhous; species Haemorhous mexicanus. Next base: position 7,296 of record NW_026776055.1, read on the forward strand.
AAGCGCTTCAACGTCAGCTCCAACCTGATCCGGCACCGCCGCATCCACACCGGCGAGCGCCCCTACGGCTGCGCCGACTGCGGCAAGAGCTTCACCGACAAGTCCACGCTGACGCAGCACCGGCGCACGCACACCGGGGAGCGGCCGTACGCCTGCGGGCTCTGCGGCAAGAGCTTCAGCCGCAGCTCGCACCACAAGCGCCACCAGCGCACCCATACTGGGAGCACTGGGAGCACTGGGGCGCTGCCGCGGGGCTGGGGGTTCCCCAGCCAGGCTTGCTGAGGGGAGCATTAAAGAGATTTGGAATAATGGGGGTTTGTTCAGGGTGTTTTGGTGTCTTGGTCTCAGCCCAAATCCCAGGCCCAGTCCTGGTCCCAGTCCCAATCCCAGTCCCAGTCTTGATCCCAGTCCCAGCCCAGTTCTGGTCCCAGTCCCAATCTTGATCCCAGGGCCATCATCTTGAAGTCAGTCCCAATCCCAGTCCCAGTCCTGATCCCAATCCTGGTCCCAGTCCCAGTTCTGGTCCCAGTCCCAATCTTGGTTCCAGTGCCACCATCTTGATCCCAGCCCAAATCCCAGTTCTGATCCCAATCCTGGTCCCAGTCCAAATCCCAGTCCCAATCCTGGTCCCAGTCCCAATGTTGGTCCCAGTTCCAATCTTGATCCCAGCCCAAATCCCAGTTCTGATCCCAATCCTGGTCCCAGTCCCAATATTGGTCCCAGTCCCAATCCCGGTCTCAATCTTGGTCTCAGTCCCAGCCCAGTTCTGGTCCCAGTCCCAATCTTGATCCCAGTTCCAATCTTGATCCCAGCCCAAATCCCCATCCCAGCCCAAGTCCCAGTCCCAGTCCCAGCCCTGACCCATACTGGGAGCACTGGGAGCGCTGGGGCGCTGCCGCGGGGCTGGGGGTTCCCCAGCCAGGCTTGCTGAGGGGAGCATTAAAGAGATTTGGAATAATGGGGGTTTTTTTCAGGGTGTTTTGGTGTCTTGGTCTCAGCCCAAATCCCAGGCCCAGTCTTGGTCCCAGTCCCAATCCTGGTCCCAGTCCCAATCTTGGTCCCAGTCCAAATCCCAGGCCCAGTCTTGGTCTCAGTCCCAATCCTGGTCCCAGTCCCAATCTTGATCCCAGCCCAAATCCCAGTTCTGATCCCAATCCTGGTCCCAGTCCAAATCCCAGGCCCAGTCTTGGTCTCAGTCCCAGCCCAGTTCTGGTCCCAGTCCCAATCTCGGTTCCAGTGCCACCATCTTTAAGTCAGTCCCGATCCCAGTCCCAGTCCCGATCCCATCCCAGTCCCAAATCCCAGTCCCAGTCCTGGTCCCAGTCTCGATCCCAGTCCCGATCCCAGTCCCGGTCCCGGTCCCGGTCCCAGTTCCAATCCCAGTCCCAGTCCTGGTCCCAGTCTCGATCCCAGTCCCAGTCCCGGTCCCGGTCCCAGTTCCAATCCCAGTCCCATCCCAATCCCAGTTCCGATCCCAGCCCAGTCCCATCCCAATCCCAGTCCAATCCCAATCCCAGTTCCGATCCCATCCCAGTTCCGATCCCATCCCAGTTCCGGTCCCAGTCCCAGATCCCAGTCCCGATCCCAATCCCAGTTCCGATCCCAGCCCAGTCCCATCCCAATCCCGGTCCCGATCCCATCCCAGTTCTGATCCCAACCCCCAACACCCCCAGTGCCCCAAATCGGAGCCCCCCCCCCACCAAACCCCTCCCCACAATTCCCAGAGCCCCTCCCCCAATGATGACATCATCCCTGCCTCGATGACGTCACAGTGATGTCACAGCACCCCACGATTTTGGGGGGGATTTTGGGGGGGTTTATTAAAAGCTGGGGGGGCCCCGAGCGGGGCCGGGAGGGAAATTTGGCAAAATCCACGCCCCACCCCCCCCCCCCCCAAATAAATACACAGCATCGAGGGGGCGGGGCTTGGCCGCAGCAGCCAATCAGCGCTGGCCACGCCCAGCCACGCCCTGGCCGTGGGGCAGTCTCGGCTGTGGGGTCACTCCGGGCCCCACTCGGGGTCAGTCCAGGCCACACCTGGGGGTCAGTCCAGGCCACACCTGGGGGTCAGTGCAGGCCACACCTGGGGGTCACTCCGGGCCCCACTTGGGGGTCAGCTGTGGCCTCAGCTGGGGGTCAGGCCAGGCCCCACCCAGGCGTCAGTTTGTCCCCACTTAGGGGTCAGTTTGTCCCCACTTAGGGGTCAGTTTGTCCCCACTTAGGGGTCAGTTTGTCCCCACTGAGGGGTCAGTTTGTCCCCACTTAGGGGTCAGTTTGTCCCCCCTCAGGGGTCACTTTGGGCCCCGCTTGGGGGTCAGTCCAGGCCCCACTTAGGGGTCAGTCCCTGCCCCCCTCAGGGGTCAGTCCAGGCCACACTTCAGGGTCAGTCCAGGCCCCACTTGAGGGTCACTTTGGGCCCCACTTAGGGGTCAGTCTGTCCCCCCTCAGGGGTCACTTTGGGCCCCGCTTGGGGGTCAGTCCAGGCCCCACTCAGGGGTCAGTTTGTCCCCACTCAGGGGTCAGTCTGTCCCCACTTGGGGGTCAGTCCCTGCCCCACTGCCAGGTCCACCCTGGGGCTGCAGGGCCGGGGGTCACTGCGGCGTGGGGCGCTGGGGGTCACTCTGGGGGTCACTCTGGGTCACTGCCGGACACCGGGGGGCACTCCAGGGGTCTGGGGGGCGCTGGGGGTCACTCTGGGTCACCGCCGGACGCTGTGGGTCACTCTGGGTGGCCGTGGGGCTGTGGCGGTCACTCTGGGTGGTCGTGTGGTTGTGGTGGTCACTCTGTGGGTCACTCTGGGGGTCGCTCCAGGTGGCCGTGGGGCTGTGGCGGTCACTCCAGGGGTCGCTCTGGGTGGCCGTGGGGCTGTGGCGGTCACTCTGGGGGTCACTCTGGGTGGCCGTGGGGCTGAGGTGGTCACTCTGGGGGTCACTCTGGGTGGCCATGGGGCTGTGGTGGCCACTCTGTGGGTCACTCAGGGCCGTGTGGTTGTGTTGGTCACTCCAGGGGTCACTCAGGGCCGTGGGGCTGTGGCGATCACTCTGGAGGTCACTCCTTGGGTCACTGCAGTGGTTACTTGGGGTGGCCGTGGGGCTGCGTGGGTCACTCCTTGGGTCACTGCGGTGGTCACCCTTTGGGTCACTCCATGGGTCACTCCATGGGTCACTCCGTGGGTCACTCCGTGGGTCACCCCGTGGGTCACTCCGTGGGTCACCCCATGGGTCACTCCGTGGGTCACTCCGTGGGTCACCCCGTGGGTCACCCCTTGGGTCACCCCGTGGGTCACTCCGTGGGTCACGCCGTGGGTCACTCCGTGGGTCACTCCGTGGGTCACTCGGTGGGTTACCCCGTGGGTCACCCCGGGGGTCACTCCGTGGGTCACCCCTTGAGTCACTCCGGGGGTCACTCCTTTGGTCACCCCTTGAGTCACTCCGTGGGTCACCCCGTGGGTCACTCCGTGGGTCACTCTGTGGGTCACTCCGTGGGTCACCCCTTGGGTCACCCCGTGGGTCACTCCGTGGGTCACTCCGTGGGTCACTCCATGGGTCACTCCTTGGGTCACTCCATTGGTCACCCCGTGGGTCACCCCGTGGGTCACTCCGTGGGTCACCCCGTGGGTCACCCCGTGGGTCACTCCGTGGGTCACTCCGTGGGTCACTCCGTGGGTCACGCCGTGGGTCACCGGGCGTGGCCCGAGGCCGCAGCTCGGCCGACAGGGCCTCGAAGGCGTCCAGCATGGCGGCGCGGACGCGCTCGGTCAGCGCGGGGACGTCGGCCGGGCCCAGCCCCCGCGTGGGCAGCGGCGGCAGCACCTGGATCACGCACTGCCCTGGGGGCAGGGGAGGGGGCTGCCCCACGGATCCCCCAGACCCACAGCGAGACCCCAGACCCACGGATCCCCCAGACCCACGGATCCCCCGCCATGGCTGCCCCACCGCCGGACCCCAGACCCACAGCGAGACCCCAGACCCACAGATCCCCCAGACCCACGGATCCCCCCCATGGCTGCCCCACGGATCCCCCAGACCCACAGCGAGACCCCAGACCCACGGATCCCCCCCATGGCTGCCCCACGGATCCCCCAGAGCCACGGCGAGACCCCAGACCCACAGCGAGACCCCAGACCCACAGGCAGCCCCCAGCCCCCAGTGTCCCCCAGCCCCACAGGCAGCCCCCAGCCCCACAGGAAGCCCCCAGCCCCCAGTGTCCCCCAGCCCCACAGGCAGCCCCCAGCCCCACAGGCAGCCCCCGGCCCCACAGGCAGCCCCCAGCCCCACAGGCAGCCCCCAGTCCCCAGTGTCCCCCAGCCCCACAGGCAGCCCCCAGCCCCTGGTGTCCCCCAGCCCCACAGGCAGCCCCCAGCCCCACAGGCAGCCCCCAGCCCCCAGTGTCCCCCAGCCCACAGTGTCCCCCAGCCCCACAGGCAGCCCCCAGCCCCCAGTGTCCCCCAGCCCCATATGAAGCCCCCAGCCCCCAGTGTCCCCCAGCCCCATATGAAGCCCCCAGCCCCACAGGCAGCCCCCAGCCCCACATGCAGCCCCCAGCCCCACAGGCAGCCCCCAGCCCCCAGTGTCCCCCAGCCCCCAGTGTCCCCCAGCCCCACAGGAAGCCCCCAGCCCCACAGGCAGCCCCCAGCCCCCCAGTGCCCCCCAGCCCCATATGAAGCCCCCAGCCCCACAGGCAGCCCCCAGCCCCACAGGCAGCCCCCAGCCCCACAGGAAGCCCCCAGCCCCATATGAAGCCCCCAGCCCCCAGTGTCCCCCAGCCCCACATGCAGCCCCCAGCCCCACATGCAGCCCCCAGCCCCACAGGCAGCCCCCAGCCCCACAGGAAGCCCCCAGCCCTTGGTGTCCCCCAGCCCCACAGGCAGCCCCCAGCCCCACAGGAAGCCCCCAGCCCCACAGGCAGCCCCCAGCCCCACATGCAGCCCCCAGCCCCCAGTGTCCCCCAGCCCCATATGAAGCCCCCAGCCCCACAGGAAGCCCCCAGCCCCCAGTGTCCCCCAGCCCCACACAAAGCCCCCAGCCCCACAGGCAGCCCCCAGCCCACAGTGTCCCCCAGCCCCACAGGCAGCCCCCAGCCCCCAGTGTCCCCCAGCCCCACAGGCAGCCCCCAACCCCCGGTGCCCCCCAGCCCCACAGGCAGCCCCCAGCCCCACAGGAAGCCCCCAGTTCCCAGTGTCCCCCAGCCCCCAGTGTCCCCCAGCCCCACAGGCAGCCCCCAGCCCCACAGGCAGCCCCCAGCCCCATATGAAGCCCCCAGCCCCACAGGCAGCCCCGGCCCTCACCGGCGGTGAACCTGCGCTCCCGTTTGCTGTAGAAGTGCTGGTAGGACGAGATGACGATGGGGACGACGGGGACCTGGGGGGCACCACGGGCTCGGGGGGGGCTCCTCCTGCCCCACAGCTGCCCCACAACCGCCCCACAGCCACCCCATAACTGCCCCAGAGCCACTCTATAACCGCCCCACAGCCACCCCATAACTGCCCCACAGCCACCCCATAACTGCCCCACAGCCACCCCATAATTGCCTCAGAGCCACCCCATAACTGCCCCATAGCCACCCTACAACTGCCCCAAAACCAGCTCCTAAGTGCCCTACAAGTGCCCCATAACTGCCCCATAGCCACCCCACAGCCCCCACACCCACCCTTTAAAACCCCAAACCACCCCATAGCGCCCCACACCCGCCCTACAGCCACCCCACAGCCCCCCTATAAAACCCCAAACCACCCCATAGCGCCCCACACCTGCCCCACACCCACCCCACAGCCCCCATCCCCACCCCACAGCGCCCCCCATAAAACCCCAAACCACCCCAGAGCCCCCCATCCCCACCCATAGCGCCCCACAGTCACCCCACACCCACCCCACAGCCCCCACAGCCCCCCTATAAAACCCCAAACCACCCCACAGCGCCCCACATCTGCCCCACAGCCCCCATCCCCACCCCACACCCGCCCCACAGCCCCCACCCCACCCCACAGTGCCCCCCATAAAACCCCAAACCACCCCAGAGCCCCCCATCCCCACCCATAGTGCCCCACAGCCCCCACCCCGCCCCACAGCCCCCACCCCACCCCACAGCGCCCCACACCCACCCCACACCCGCCCCACAGCCCCCACCCCACCCCACAGCACCCCACACCCACCCCACAACCGCCCCACAGCCACCCCACACCCACCCCACAGCCCCCACCCCACCCCACACCCACCCCACACCCGCCCCATAGCCCCGCACACCCGCCCCACAGCCCCCCCATAAAACCCCAAACCACCCCACAGCCCCCACCCCACCCCACACCCACCCCATCCCCACCCCACACCCGCCCCATAGCCCCGCACACCCGCCCCACAGCCCCCACCCCACTCCACAGCCCCCACCCCGCCCCCCAGCCCCCACCCCACCCCACCCCGCCCCCCAGCCCCACCCCGCCCCCCAGCTCCCCCCCGCCCCCCAGCGCCCCCAGCCCCCCAGCCCCCCAGCCCCCCCCCCCCCCCCCCGCCCCCCAGCCCCCCCCCCGCCCCCCAGCGCCCCCCAGCCCCCCGTACCTGGGCCTGCACGGCCAGGTGGAAGGCGCCGCGCTTGAAGGGCAGCATGGAGCCGCTGTGGTTGCGCGTGCCCTCGGGGAACACCCACACCCGCACCTGGGGGCGGCTCGGCTGTGGGGCTGCCCCAGGGCTGCCCCAGGGCTGCCCCACAGCTGCCCCACAGCTGCCCCAGAGCTGCCCCATAACTGCCCCAGAGCCACCCCACCACTGTCCCACAACCATCCCATAACTGCTCCATAGCCATCCCATAACTGCCCGAGAGCCACCCCAGAGCTGCCCCAGAGCCACCCCAGAGCTGCCCCATAACTGCCCGAGAGCCACCCCAGAGCTGCCCCACAGCTGCCCCAGAGCTGCCCCAGAGCTGCCCCAGAGCCACCCCCACAACTGCCCCATAACTGCCCCAGAGCCACCCCAGAGCTGCCCCATAACCATCCCATAACTGCCCCATAACCATCCCATAACTGCCCCAGAGCTGCCCCATAGCGACCCAACCACTGCCCCAGAGCCACCCGTAACTGCCCCATAACCATCCCATAACTGCCCCATAACCATCCCATAACTGCCCCACAGCCACCCCACCACTGTCCCATAGCCACCTGTAACTGCCCCAGAGCCACCCAACAACTGCCCCACAACTGCCCCATAGCCACCCAATAACCGCCCCATAGCACCCCATAACCACCCCTAACCGCCCCACAACCACCCCATAACCACCCCCTAACCTCCCCACAACCACCCCATAACCACCCCTAACTGCCCCATAGCACCCCTTAACCACCCCACAGCACCCCATAACCACCCCATAACCACCCCTAACCTCCCCACAACCACCCCATAACACCCCATAGCACCCCATAACCACCCCTAACCTCCCCACAACCACCCCATAGCCACTCCATAGCACCCCATAACCACCCCATAACCGCCCCATAGCACCCCATAACCACCCCATAGCACCCCATAGCGCCCCATAGCACCCCATAACCACCCCATAGCACCCCATAGCACCCCATAACCGCCCCATAGCACCCCATAACCGCCCCATAGCCCCCCCAACTGACGTCCTGGCTGAGCATGGTGTGCGCAGCCTCGGCCATGACGCTGATGGCAGCCCTGGTTCTGCCAGCCCCATAGCACCCCATAACCGCCCCATAGCACCCCACAGCACCCCATAACCGCCCCATAGCCCCCCCTAACTGACGTCCTGGCTGAGCATGGTGTGTGCAGCCTCGGCCATGACGCTGATGGCAGCCCTGGTTCTGCCAGCCCCATAGCACCCCATAACCGCCCCATAGCACCCCATAGCACCCCATAACCGCCCCATAGCACCCCATAACCACCCCATAACCGCCCCATAGCACCCCATAGCACCCCATAGCACCCCATAACCGCCCCATAGCACCCCATAACCGCCCCATAGCACCCCATAGCACCCCATAACCACCCCATAGCGCCCCATAGCACCCCATAACCGCCCCATAGCACCCCATAGCAACCCATAACGGCCCCATAGCACCCCATAGCACCCCATAACCACCCCATAGCACCCCATAGCACCCCATAACCGCCCCATAGCACCCCATAACCGCCCCATAGCACCCCACAGCACCCCATAACCGCCCCACAGCACCCCATAACACCCCATAGCACCCCATAGCACCCCATAGCACCCCATAACCGCCCCATAGCACCCCATAACCACCCCATAGCACCCCATAAACACCCCATAGCACCCCATAGCCACCCCATAACCGCCCCATAGCCCCCCCCCAACTGACGTCCTGGCTGAGCATGGTGTGTGCAGCCTCGGCCATGACGCTGATGGCAGCCCTGGTTCTGCCAGCCCCATAGCACCCCATAACCACCCCATAGCACCCCATAACCGCCCCATAGCACCCCATAACCGCCCCATAGCCCCCCCAACTGACGTCCTGGCTGAGCATGGTGTGCGCAGCCTCGGCCATGACGCTGATGGCGTCGTGCGTTCTCTTGCGGTCGATGAAGATGATGCCCCCGAGCCAGCAGACCACGCCCACGGCGCCCATGTAGAGCAGCTCGCGCTTGGCGATGGGGACGCAGCGGTCTGGGAGCACCTCCATCATCCCTGGGGGTTATGGGGTACATGTGGGGTCTGTGGGGTGCCCCACACCTGCCCCACACCCGCCCCATAGCCCCCCATGTAGAGCAGCTCGCGCTTGGCGATGGGGACGCAGCGGTCTGGGAGCACCTCCATCATCCCTGGGGGTTATGGGGCAGGTGTGGGGTCTGTGGGGTGCCCTACACCTGCCCCATAGCCCCCCACAGCCGTCCCATAGCCCCCCATGTAGAGCAGCTCGCGCTTGGCGATGGGGACGCAGCGGTCTGGGAGCACCTCCATCATCCCTGGGGGTTATGGGGCAGGTGTGGGGCAGGTGTGGGGGGTTATGGGGTACATGAGGGGCAGGTTTGGGGTCTGTGGGGTGCCCTACACCCGCCCCACACCCGCCCCACAGCCCCCCATGTAGAGCAGCTCGCGCTTGGCGATGGGGACACAGCGGTCTGGGAGCACCTCCATCATCCCTGGGGGTTATGGGGCAGGTTTGGGGTCTGTGGGGTCTGTGGGGTGCCCTACACCTGCCCCACAGCCCCCCACAGCCCCCCATGTAGAGCAGCTCGCGCTTGGCGATGGGCACGCAGCGGTCTGGGAGCACCTCCATCATCCCTGGGGGTTATGGGGCAGGTGTGGGGTCTGTGGGGTGCCCTACACCCGCCCCATAGCCCCCCACACCCGCCCCATAGCCCCCCATGTAGAGCAGCTCGCGCTTGGCGATGGGCACGCAGCGGTCTGGGAGCACCTCCATCATCCCTGGGGGTTATGGGGCAGGTGTGGGGGGTTATGGGGTACATGTGGGGCAGGTGTGGGGGGTTATGGGGTACACGTGGGGCAGGTGTGGGGTCTGTGGGGTACACGTGGGGTCTGTGGGGTTATGGGGCACATTTGGGGTGTGTGGGGCTGGGGGGAGTTTGGGGTTCTATGGGGCAGCCATTGGTCAGGGATCTGTGGGGTCAGGGACCTATGGGGATCTATGGGGCAGGGATCTGTGGGGCAGGATCTATGAGGATCTATGGGGTCAGGGCTCTATGGGGTCAGGATCTATGGGATCAGGGATCTATGGGGCAAGGATCTATGGGGTCAGGATCTATGGGGCAGGGATCTATGGGTCAAGGATCTATAGGATCAGGATCTATGGGGCAGGGCCGTACCCAGCAGCGAGCTCTGGTGGTTGCTGACCACCACGTAGGGCTGGGAACGGTCACTCTGTGGGGTCAGGGATCTATGGGGCAGGGATCTATGGGTCAGGGATCTATGGGGCAGGGATGTGTGGGGCAGGGCCGTACCCAGCAGGTCCAGCGAGCTCTGGTGGTTGCTGACCACCACGTAGGGCTGGGAACGGTCGCTCTGTGGGGTCAGGGATCTATGGGGCAGGGACCTATGGGATCAGGGATCTATGGGGTCAGGATCTATGGGGCAGGGCTGTGTGGGGCAGGGCCGTACCCAGCAGGTCCAGCGAGCTCTGGTGGTTGCTGACCACCACGTAGGGCTGGGAACGGTCGCTCTGTGGGGTCAGGGCTCTATGGGATCAGGATCTATGGGGTCAGGATCTATGGGGTCAGGATCTATGGGGCAGGGATCTATGGGGCAGGGCCGTACCCAGCAGGTCCAGCGAGCTCTGGTGGTTGCTGACCACCACGTAGGGCTGGGAACGGTCACTCTGTGGGGTCAGGGCTCTATGGGATCAGGATCTATGGGGCAGGGATCTATGGGGCAGGGATCTATGGGGCAGGGATCTGTGGGGCAGGGCCGTACCCAGCAGGTCCAGCGAGCTCTGGTGGTTGCTGACCACCACGTAGGGCTGGGAACGGTCACTCTGTGGGGTCAGGGCTCTATGGGTCAGGGATCTATGGGGCAGGGATCTATGGGGCAGGGATCTATGGGATCAGGATCTATGGGGCAGGGATGTGTGGGGCAGGGCCGTACCCAGCAGGTCCAGCGAGCTCTGGTGGTTGCTGACCACCACGTAGGGCTGGGAACGGTCGCTCTGTGGGGTCAGGGATCTGTGGGGCAGGGATCTATGGGGCAGGGATCTGTGGGGTCAGGGATCTATAGGATCAGGATCTATGGGGCAGGGATCTATGGGGCAGGGATCTATAGGATCAGGATCTGTGGGGCAGGGCCGTACCCAGCAGGTCCAGCGAGCTCTGGTGGTTGCTGACCACCACGTAGGGCTGCCGTGGGGGGAAGTGCTGCGCCCCCCGGACCACCATGCGGATCCCGTAGAGCCTCTTGACGTGCTGCATCAGCCCCCGGATGATCCTGGGGGGCACACGGGGGGCTCAGCCCCACAGCGACCCCAAACACCCCATAGAAACCCCAAATAACCCATAGAAACCACAAATACCCCACAGGAACCCCAAATACCCCATAGAAACCCCAAATACCCCATAGAAACCCCAAATACCCCATAGAAACCCCAAACACCCCACAGGGACCCCAAATACCCCATAGAAACCCCAAATACCCCATAGAAACCCCAAACACCCCATAGAAACCCCAAACACCCCATAGAAACCCCAAATACCCCATAGAAACCCCAAATACCCCATAGAAACCCCAAATACCCCACAGGGACACTAAATCCCCCATAGAAACCCCAAATACCCCATAGAAACCCCAAATACCCCACAGCAACCCCAAATACCCCATAGAAACCCCAAATACCCCACAGGGACCCCAAACACCCCACAAGGACCCCAAATACCCCACAGAAACCCCAAATACCCCCGAGATCACCCCAAACCCCCCCAAACTGACCCAAAACTGACCCAAAACCCCCCAAACTGACCCAAAACCCCCCGAAATCCCCCCAAAACCCCTCCTCACTTCATGTTCTCCACGTCCCTGCCCCTCAGAGCACACAGGGGGATGGCCAGCAGGGCCAGCAACCCCAAAACCACCCCAAAACTGACCCAAATCCCCAATAATTGACCCCAAACTGACCCAAAACCCCCCGAAATCCCCCCAAGACCCCTCCTCACTTCATGTTCTCCACGTCCCTGCCCCTCAGAGCGCACAGGGGGATGGCCAGCAGGGCCAGCAGCAGGATCCAGCCGTTGTAGAAGCCCCAATCCCCCCGAGATCACCTCAAATCCCCCCGAAATGCCCCCAAAACCCCCCAAAATCCCCCCAAAACCCCTCCTCACTTCATGTTCTCCACGTCCCTGCCCCGGAGGGCGCACAGGGGGATGGCCAGCAGGGCCAGCAGCCCCAAAACCACCCCAAAACTGACCCAAATCCCCCCCAAACTGACCCAAAACCCCCCAAACTGACCCAAAACCCCCTGAAATCCCCCCAAAACCCCTCCTCACTTCATGTTCTCCACGTCCCTGCCCCGGAGGGCGCAGAGGGGGATGGCCAGCAGGGCCAGCAGCCCCAAAACCACCCCAAACTGACCCAAAACCCCCCGAAATCCCCCCAAGACCCCCTCTCACTTCATGTTCTCCACGTCCCTGCCCCGGAGGGCGCAGAGGGGGATGGCCAGCAGGGCCAGCAGCAGGATCCAGCCGTTGTAGAAGCCCATCTTGCAGAAGAAGCGGAAGGAGCCGCAGCGCTCGTAGAGCAGCGGCAGCAGCAGCAGCGCCAGGGCCAGCGCCGCCGTGCCCACCGTCACCTCCATGGCGCCTGGAGACCCAAAAAGGCACAAATTTAACCTAAAATGTCTCCTCTGTGAGCCCTGGGGTCAGGCACCCCAAAAATCCTCGGGGTTTGGGGGCAGAAATGCAAAAAAATCCCATTAAAAAATTCAAATTTTCGCCCCGCCGTCACCTCCATGGCGCCTGGGAGACCCAAAAAATCCCAAATTTAACCTAAATTAATTTAAGGGAATCCTGAATTGTCTCCTCTGTGAGCCCTGGGGTCAGGCACCCCAAAAATCCTCGGGGTTTGGGGGCAGAAATGCAAAAAAAATCACGAAAAAATTCAAATTTTCGCCCCGCCGTCACCTCCATGGCGCCTGGGAGACCCAAAAAGTCACAAATTTAACCTAAATTAATTTAAGGGAATCCTGAATTGTCTCCTCTGTGAGCCCTGGGGTCAGGCACCCCAAAAATCCCCGGGGTTTGGGGGCAGAAATGCAAAAAAATCACGAAAAAATTCAAATTTTCTCTCTGCCGTCACCTCCATGGTGCCTGGGTGACCCAAAAAATCCCAAATTTAACCTAAATTAATTTAAGGGAATCCTGAATTGTCTCCTCTGTGAGCCCTGGGGTCAGGCACCCCAAAAATCCTCGGGGTTTGGGGGCAGAAATGCCAAAAAAACACCATGAAAAAATTCAAATTTTCGCCCCGCCGTCACCTCCATGGCGCCTGGGAGACCCAAAAAATCCCAAATTTAACCTAAATTAATTTAAGGGAATCCTGAATTGTCTCCTCTGTGAGCCCTGGGGTCAGGCACCCCAAAAATCCCCGGAGTTTGGGGGCAGAAATGCCAAAAAAATCACAAAAAAATTCAAATTTTCGCCCCGCCGTCACCTCCATGGCGCCTGGAGACCCAAAAAATCCAAAATTTAACCTAAATTAATTTAGAGGAATCCTGAATTGTCTCCTCTGTGAGCCCTGGGGTCAGGCACCCCAAAAATCCTCGGGGTTTGGGGGCAGAAATGCAAAAAAAACACAAAAAAATTCAAATTTTCGCCCCGCCGTCACCTCCATGGCGCCTGGGAGACCCAAAAAGTCACAAATTTAACCTAAATTAATTTAAGGGAATCTTGAATTGTCTCCTCTGTGAGCCCTGGGGTCAGGCACCCCAAAAATCCTCGGGGTTTGGGGGCAGAAATGCCAAAAAAAATCACAAAAAAATTCAAATTTTCTCTCTGCCGTCACCTCCGTGGCGCCTGGGAGACCCAAAAAATCCCAAATTTAACCTAAATTAATTTAGGGGAATCCTGAATTGTCTCCTCTGTGAACCTTGGGGTCAGGCACCCCAAAAATTCCTCGGGGTTTGGGGGCAGAAATGCAAAAAAAATCACGAAAAAATTCAAATTTTCGCCCTGCCGTCACCTCCATGGCGCCTGGAGACCCAAAAAGTCATAAATTTAACCTAAAATGTCTCCTCTGTGAGCCCTGGGGTCGGGCACCCCAAAAATCCTCGGGGTTTGGGGGCAGAAATGCAAAAAAATCACGAAAAATTCAAATTTTCGCCCCACCGTCACCTCCGTGGCGCCTGGGAGACCCAAAAAATCCCAAATTTAACCTAAATTAATTTAGGGGAACCCTGAATTGTCTCCTCTGTGAGCCCTGGGGTCAGGCACCCCAAAAATCCTCGGGGTTTGGGGGCAGAAATGCAAAAAAATCACAAAAAAATTCAAATTTTCGCCCCGCCGTCACCTCCATGACGCCTGGGAGACCCAAAAAGTCACAAATTTAACCTAAATTAATTTAGGGGAATCCTGAACTGTCTCCTCTGTGAGCCCTGGGGTCAGGCACCCCAAAAATCCTCGGGGTTTGGGGGCAGAAATGCAAAAAAAATCACAAAAAAATTCAAATTTTCGCCCCGCCGTCACCTCCATGGCGCCTGGGAGACCCAAAAAATCCCAAATTTAACCAAAAAGTAATTTAAGGGAACCCTGAATTGTCTCCTCTGTGAGCCCTGGGGTCAGGCACCCCAAAAAATCCTCGGGGTTTGGGGGCAGAAATGCAAAAAAATCACGAAAAAATTCAAATTTTCTCTCTGCCGTCACCTCCATGGGCGCCTGGGAGACCCAAAAAGTCACAAATTTAACCTAAATTGTCTCCTCTGTGAGCCCTGGGGTCGGGGCACCCCAAAAAATCCCCGGGGTTTGGGGGCAGAAATGCAAAAAAATCACACAAAAAAAATTCAAATTTTCTCTCTGCCTGTCACCTCCGTGGGCGCCTGGGAGACCCAAAAAAATCCCAAATTTAACCTAAATTAATTTAAGGGAATCCTGAATTGTCTCCTCTGTGAGCCCTGGGGTCAGGCACCCCAAAAATCCTCGGGGTTGGGGGCAGAAAATGCCAAAAAAACACCATGAAAAAATTAAATTCTGCCCCAAAATTGCACTTTGGGGACATTAAATTGTTCCCTGTGGAGTCCTGGGGTCAGACACCCACAAAAAGACTGAAATTCACCCCAAAAATTACACTTGGGGATCCTAAACTGGCCCCCAAACCTTCCCTGGGGACCCCCCCGAAATCCCCTTAATACCCCAAAATACCCCCATTCTTCACCCCAAAATCTCCTCAGAACCTCCCAAATTCCCCTCAGGATCCCTCAATATGCCCAATTCTAATCCCAAATTTCACTCAGAACCCCCCAAATTCTGTCAGGAGCCCCTAAATCTCCCTCAGAACACCCCCAAAATCCCTAAAATTTCCCCATTTCCACCGCCAAATTCTCCATTTCTTCACCGCCAAAATCCCCTCAGAACTCCAAAAAACCCCACTCAGGACCCTCCCAAAAATCGTCAATTTTCACCTCAATTTCCACATTTCTACCCCAAAATCCACTCAGAACTCTAAAACCCCCCTCAGGATTCCCAAAATTGTCAATTTTCACCTCAATTTCCCCATTTCTACCCCAAAATCCCCTCAGAACTCCCCAAATCCCCTCAGAACTTCCCGAATCCCCCATTTTTCACCCCAGAAATTCCCCATTTCCACCCCCAAATCCCCTCAGAATTCCAAAAACCCCCTCAGGACCCCCAAAATCGCCAATTTTCACCTCAATTTCCCCATTTCTACCCCAAAATCCCCTCAGAAACTCCCCAAATCCCCTCAGAACTTCCCGAATTCCCCATTTCCACCCCAAATTCCCATTTTCACCCCAAATTCCCCATTTTCACCCCAAAATCCCCTCAGAACTCCAAAAATCCCCTCAGGACCCCCAAAATCGCCAATTTTCACCCCAAATTCCCCCATTTCTACCCCAAAATCCCCTCAGAACTCTAAACAACCCCCCTCAGGATCCCAAAATCGTCAATTTTCACCTCAATTTCCCCATTTCTACCCCAAAATCCCCTCAGAACTCCCCAAATCCCCTCAGGACACCCCGAATCCCCCATTTCCACCCCAAATTCCCCATTTCCACCACAAATTCCCCATTTTCACCCCAAAATCCCCTCAGAACTCAAAAAAAACCCCTCAGGATCCCCAAAATCGTCATTTTTCACCCCAAATTCCCCATTTCTACCTCAAAATCCCCATTTCCACCCCAAAATCCCCTCAGAACTCCAAAAACCCCTCAGGACCCCCAAAATCGCCAATTTTCACCTCAATTTCCCCATTTCTACCCCAAAATCCCCTCAGAACTCCCCAGATCCTCTCAAGACCCCCCGAATCCCCTCAGGACCCCCCCGAATCCCCAATTTTCACCCCAAATCCCCCATTTTCACCCCAAATTCCCCATTTCTACCCCAAAATCCCCTCAGAACGTTCCAAAATCCCTCAATCCCCTCAGGCTCCCCAAATTCCCTCAGAACTTCCCGAATCCCTCAGGACCCTGCAAATCCCCCATTTTCACCCCCAATTCCCCATTTCCACCCCGAAATCCCCTCAGAACCCCCAAAAATCTCTCAAATCCCCTCAGCTTCCCCAAAATCCCTCAGGTTCCCCAAATGCCCTCAGAATTCCCCAAATCCCCTCAGGACCCCCCCGAATCGCCCATTTTCACCCCAAATTCCCCATTTCCACCCCGAAATCCCCTCAGAACCCCCAAAAATCTCTCAAATCCCCTCAGGCTCCCCAAATTCCCCTCACGGGCCCCACCCCGGCCCCGCCCTCCCCTCAGGGCTCGCCGGGCCCAACCGGGCGGGACCGGGCGGGGGCATCCCCGGCCCGGAAGGGCCTCGAGCCTTCCCCAGGACGCCGCGGGACCAGCGAGGAGCCCCGGGAACCCCTCGGAGCCCCGAAATCCCCTCAGGACCCCCCGGATCCCCTCAGGCCCCGCCGGTACCGGGAGGGCGGCGGGCTGCGGCGGCGGCGCGGGCCCGTCCCGCCGCCGGAAAACACGTCGCTGATTGACAGGCGCGCTCGGCCATCGCCGCCTCAAACAGCGCGTCTGGCCCCGCCTCGCTCGCTCTGCGTGGTTGTCGTGGTAACGGACAGGCGGGAAATTGCGGCGTCGCCACGGCGACGCCGTTTCGCTGCTCTGATTGGGTGAAGCAGCTGCTTGTCAAAATCGATAACCAATCAGCACCGAGACTCAAGCAGCAGCCCTTCACATGGGGCGGATTCTCGCGAGTTTCCACCAATAGCAGGGCGAGACACTGATTGGCAGGCGCGGCGACCAATGGGGAGGGAGGAGGGTGTGTGAGGGAAAGCAGAAGATGGCGGCGGCCGGCAGCGTTCGTGAGGGATTTGGGGGAATTTATGAAGATTTTGGGGCTTCTGAGAGGCTGGGACCCCAAAAAAGGAGATTTAAGAGGGTTTAGAAACCCTCTTGAAGAATTTTTGGGGGGTTGGGACCCTCTGGGAGGGAATTTGGGGCGTTTTGGGACCCCCATTGAAGGATTTTGGGGTGTCTCACCCATGAGGGGAGAGCCCCCCTCCCAAAAAAACCCCAAAAATCCCAAAATTCCCCTCAAAACGCCCAAATGCCCCAAAATTCTCCTTAAAAATAACCCCCAAAATTGAATTAAAGCTGCTGCTCCCCTCGCTCATGGCTGAGTGTGGTTTGTGGTTCGGAAATGAGAGAAAAAACCTGAAAATTCCCCCCAAAAAATCCCCCAAATTCCCTTCAGAAATTCGGGAAAAGTTTCTAAAAAATTCTCCAAAATTTTCCCCCAAAAATTCTTCAGGAACTCTCGAAATATGTCGTGAAAAAAAATCCGCCAAAAAAGTTCTTAAAAAACTCCCAAAAAATTCCAATGAGCTCATCCAAAATTCCCCAAAAAATCACAAGAAACCCCCCCAAAAACCCCACAAAATTTCTCAAAAAAGAAACCAAAAATTGCCCAAAATCCCCAAATTTCCCCCCAAAATCCCCAGATTTCCTCCGCCCCTCCCCCACAGACAGACTCCAGGTGGATTTTTGGGGATTTTTCCCCATTTTTTATTGATTTGGGTAAAAAAACGCTGCTGGGGGAAGGGCGGGAGCAGAAAAAGGCGTTGCCCCTTTAAGAGGGGGTGTGGCCACAGAATTAACCACGCCTACACACGAAAGGGGTGGGGCTTCACAGAAGGCGTGGCCAGAATAAATTCCCTTGAGGGGCGTGGTCTCAAAAGGACAGGTTTTAATGAGGGGGTGTGGCCTCATGGAAAAGAGGGCGGGCCATAAAGACAACACTAATAAATATTTATAAGGAAGGGTGTGGCTTAAGTATGCAAATCACCAGAGGGGTGTGGCCCTGAACTATGCTTTTAAGGCAAGGGGTGTGACCTAAACACAGTATATTTGCATAAGGGGCAGGGCTTCAAACCTAAATGATTTGGGGGCGTGGCCTCAAACATGCAGGTTGAAAGGGGGCGTGGCCTCTCCCACAATGATTTTAAAGGAGGCGTGGCCTGATCCGTTGATTCTGTTGAGGGGGTGTGGCCTCAAAGCTGTCATTGTTAAGGGGGCGTGGCTTAAACTCATTACAATTGGGGGTGTGGCCTTTGTGCATACTTATTTTTAAGGAGGCGTGGCTTAAACACATGGGGTTGTAAGGGGGTGTGGCCTCAAACTAACTGTGTTAAAGGGGGTGTGGCTTAAACTCATTACAATTGGGGGCATGACCTCTGTGCATAATTATTTTTAGGAGGTGTGGCTTAAACACATGGGGTTGTAAGGGGGTGTGGCTTAAAATCATTACAATTGGGGGCGTGGCCTCTGTGCATAATTATTTTTAGGAGGCGTGGCTTAAACACATGGGGTTGTAAGGGGGTGTGGCCTTAAACCAACTGTGTTAAAGGGGGTGTGGCTTAAAATCATTACAATTGGGGCGTGGCCTCTGTGCATAATTATTTTTAGGAGGTGTGGCTTAAATGGGGTTTTAAGGGGGTGTGGCCTCAAACCAACTGTGTTAAAGGGGCGTGGCTTAAACTCATTACAATTGGGGCGTGGCCTCTGCATAATTATTTTTAGGAGGCGTGGCTTAAACAAATGGGGTAAGGGGGTGTGGCCTCAAACTGTGTTAAAGTGGGCGTGGCTAAACTCGTTACAATTGGGGCGTGGCCTCTGTGCATAATTATTTTTAGGAGGTGTGGCTTAAATGGGGTTTTAAGGGGGTGTGGCCTCACCCACTGTGTTAAAGGGGCGTGGCTTAAACTCATTACAATTGGGGGCGTGGCTTAATCTCTTGATCCCATCAAGGGGGCGTGGCCTCGACCTGCACATATCGCGAAGGGGGCGTGTCTTTCCCCAGAAGTGGGCGTGTCTCAGCCGCCGTCTCCCGCCAAGGTGATTGGGCGGGGCCTGCGGGTGGGCGTGGCCCGCGTTGGGGGCGTGGCCCGGCGGCGCAGGTGGATGACGCGCGTGTCCATCACCTCGCAGTCCACCTGCATCATGGGCTGGGGGCCACGCAGGGACTCTGGCATTGGGGGGAAAAAACCAAAATTCACCTGGCTGGAATTCTCCAGAAATTCACATTTCTTAAATTGGAATTTTCCTAAAATTGGAATTTTCCAGAAATGCAAATTTCTTAAATTGGAATTTCTCAAAAATCGGAATTTTCTAAACATTCGAATTTCTGAAAATTTGAAATTTTCCAAAAATTTGAATTTTCTAAATTGGAATTTTCCAAAAATTGGAATTTTCCAAAATTTGGAATTTTCCCGAAATTAAAATTTCCTCAATTGGGATTTTCCAAAAATTAAAATTTCCTCAATTGGGATTTTCCAAAAATTAAAATTTCCTCAATTGGAATTTTCCTAAAATTGGAATTTCCTCAATTGTAATTTACCTAAAATTGGAATTTCCCAAAAATTTGAATTTCCTAAATTGGAATTTTCTAAAAATTGGAACTTTCCTAAATTGGATTTTCCCAAAATTGGAATTTTCTAGAAATTAACATTTCCTCAAATGGAATTTTCCTAAAATTGGAATTTTCCAGAAATTCAAATTTCTTAAATTGGAATTTTCCTGATATTGGAATTTTCCAGAAATTCAAATTTCTTAAATAGGAATTTTCCTGAAATTGGAATTTTTCAGAAATTGAAATTTCTTAAATTGGAATTTCTCAAAAATTGGAATTTTCTAAACATTGAAATTGCCAAAAATTTGAAATTTTCCTAAATTAGAATTTTCCAGAAATTAAAATTTCCTCAATTGGGATTTTCCAGAAATTGAAATTTCTTCAATTAGAATTTTCCTAAAATTGGAATTTTCCAGAAATTCAAATTTCTTAAATTGGAATTTTCCTAAAATTGGAATTTTCCAGTAATTAAAATTTCTGAAATTGGAATTTTCCTGAAATTTGAATTTTCCAGAAATTGAAATTTCTTTAATTGGAATTTTCCTGAAATTGGAATTTTCCAGAAATTGAAATTTCTTAAATTGGAATTTTCCTAAAATTGGAATTTTCCAGAAATTGAAATTTCTTAAATTGGAATTTCTCAAAAATTGGAATTTTCTAAAAATTGGAATTTCTGAAAATTTGAAATTTTCCTAAATTGGAATTCTCCAGAAATTAAAATTTCCTCAATTGGGATTTTCCAGAAATTCAAATTTCTTAAATTGGAATTTTCCTAAAATTGGAATTTTCCAGAAATTCAAATTTCTTAAATTGGAATTTTCCTGATATTGGAATTTTCCAGAAATTCAAATTTCTAAAATTGGAATTTCTCAAAAATTGGAATTTTCTTAAAATTGGAATTTCCGAAAATTTGGAATTTTCCTAAATTGGAATTTTCCAGAAATTGAAATTTCCTCAATTGGGATTTTCCAGAAATTCAAATTTCTTAAATTAGAATTTTCCTGAAATTTGAATTTTCCAGAAATTGAAATTTCTTAAATTCGAATTTTCCAGAAATTAAAATTTCTTAAATTGGAATTTTCCTGAAATTGGAATTTTCCAGAAATTGCAATTTCTTAAATTGGAATTTCCCAAAAATTTGAATTTTCCTAAATTGGAATTTCCCAAAAATTTGAATTTTCTTAAATTGGAATTTTCTAAAATTTGGAATTTCCTAAATTGGAATTGTCCTAAAATTAGAAATTTCCTAAAATTTGGGAATTTTTAGCTCTTTTTAAATGGAATTTTTGGGCGATTTTTTTGAGTTTTTTTAGGAATTTTTGGGGTGTTTTAGGGGGGAATTTTTGGGGTGTTTTAGGGGGATTTTTGGGTCATTTTAGGGGGATTTTTGCACGGATTTTTGGGGTGTTTTGGGCTGGTTTTTGGGGTGTTTTTGGGGGTTTTTGGGTCTCCCCTCACCGTTGAGAGCGGCCGCCGGCATCACCAGGGACATTTTGGGCCTCGAGGTTTTGTTGTGGCTCCGGGCTGGGAGGAGCAGGTGGTCCTGGAAGCACCAAAAAACCCCAAATTCACCCCAAAATCCTTCCTAAATTCACCCCAAAATCTCCTCAAAATCCCCTCAAAATTCCCAAAAATTTCCACCCAAAATCTGTCCCAAAGCCCCCCAAAAACTGCTCGGAAATCTCCCAAAATCCACCCAAAAATCCCTCCAAAAAACCCCAAAATCTCCCCAAAAATCCCCCCAAAAATCCCCAAAATCCACCCAAAAATCCCCCCAAAAAACCCCAAAATTCCCCCAAAATTCCTCCAAAAATCCCCCCAAAAAACCCCAAAATTCCCCCCAAAAATCCCCAAAAAATCCCAAAAAAACCCCAAAAATCCCCTTAAACCCTCCCAAAATCCTCCTAGAAAATCCCAAAAAAAATCCCCAAAAAATCCATAAAAACCCCCCAAAAATCCCCAGAAAATGCCCCCAAAAATCGGCTAAAAAATTCTCAAAAAAATTTCTTAAAAATCAAAGGAAAACATGAAAACTCCTACTTAAAAATTCAAAAAAAAATCCCAAAAAAAATCCCAAAAAATTCCCCCAAATCCCAAAGAAATCCCCAAAAAATCCCCAAAGAAATCCCAAAAAATCCCAAAAAAATCCCCAAAAAAATCCCCCAAAAATCCCAAAGAAATCCCCCAAAAAATCCCAAAAAATCCCAAAGAAATCCCCAAAAAATCCCAAAAAATCCCCAAAAAATCCCCCAAAAATCCCCAAAAAATCCCCAAAAATCCCAAAGAAATCACCAAAAAATCCCCCAAAAATCCCCAAAGAAATCCCAAAAAATCCCCAAAAAATCCCCAAAAAATCCCAAAGAAATCTCCAAAAAATCCCAAAAAATCCCCAAAAAATCCCCCAAAATCCTAAAAAATTCCCCAAAAAATCCCCAAAAATCCCAAAGAAATCCCCAAAAAATCCCAGAAAATCCCCCCAAAAAAATCCCCAAAAATCCCCCAAAAAATCCCCCCAAAAATCCCAAAGAAATCCCCCAAAAAATCTCAAAAATTCCCAAAAAATCCCCCAAAAAATCCCCCAAAAAATCCCTAAAAATCCCAAAATCCCAAAATCCCCTAAAAATCCCTAAAAATCCCCTAAAAATCCCCTAAAAATGTCCCAAAAAAATCCCAAAATAATAAAAAAAAACCCTCCAAAAAATCCAAAAAAATCCCCAAAAATTCAAAATAAACCCCCCAAAACCCCCCCAAAAAATCCCAAAAAATCCCCCAAAATCCCTCGACTCCCCCAAAACCCCAAAAGGCCCCAAATTTCCCCCAAACCCCCTAAAACTCTCAACCCCCCCTCCAAAACTCACCTTAAATCCCCCCAAAAATCCAATAAAATTCCTAAAAACCCCCAAAAAATCCCAAAATTTCCTCTCGAAAAATCCCCTAAAAATCCCCAAATCCCAAAATCCCCTAAAAATCCCCAAATCCCTAAAAATCCCCTAAAAATGCCCCAAAAAATCAAAAAATAATCAAAAAAAATCTCAAAAAATTCAAAAAAATCTCAAAAAAATCGAAAAAAAATCCCCAAAAATTCAAAATAAACCCCCCAAAACCCCCCTAAAAAAATCCCAAAAAAATCCCCAAAAATCCCCCAAAATCCCCCGACCCCCCCAAAACCCCAAAAGGCCCCAAATTTCCCCCAAACCCCCTAAAACTCTCAACCCCCCCTCCAAAACTCACCTTAAATCCCCCCAAAAATCCAATAAAATTCCTAAAAACCCCCAAAAAATCCCAAAATTTCCTCTCGAAAAATCCCCTAAAAATCCCCAAATCCCAAAATCCCCTAAAAATCCCCAAATCTCTAAAAATCCCCTAAAAATGCCCCAAAAAAATCCAAAAATAATAAAAAAAAATCTCAAAAAAATCCAAAAAAATCCCCAAAAATTCAAATTAAACCCCCCAAAACCCCCCAAAAATCCCAAAAAAATCCCAAAAAAATCCCCAAAAATCCCCCGACCCCCCCAAAACCCCAAAAGGCCCCAAATTTCCCCCAAATCCCCTAAAACTCTCAACCCCCCCTCCAAAACTCACCTTAAATCCCCCCAAAAATCCATTAAAATTCCTAAAAACCCCCAAAAAATCCCAAAATTTCCTCTCAAAAAATCCCCTAAAAATCCCCAAATCCCAAAATCCCCTAAAAATCCCCAAATCCCTAAAAATCCCCTAAAAATGCCCCAAAAAAATCCCAAAATAATAAAAAAAATCTCAAAAAAATCAAAAAAATCTCAAAAAAATCCAAAAAAATCCCCAAAAATTCAAATTAAACCCCCCAAAACCCCCCTAAAAAATCCCAAAAAAATCCCAAAAATCCCCCAAAATCCCCCGACCCCCCCAAAACCCCAAAAGGCCCCAAATTTCCCCCAAACCCCCTAAAACTCTCAACCCCCCCTCCAAAACTCACCTTAAATCCCCCCAAAAATCCATTAAAATTCCTAAAAACCCCCAAAAAATCCCAAAATTTCCTCTCGAAAAATCCCCTAAAAATCCCCAAATCCCAAAATCCCCTAAAAATCCCCAAATCCCTAAAAATCCCCTAAAAATGCCCCAAAAAAATCCAAAAATAATCAAAAAACATCTCCAAAAAATCCAAAAAAATCTCAAAAAAATCCAAAAAAATCCCCAAAAATTCAAAATAAACCCCCCAAAACCCCCCTAAAAAATCCCAAAAAAATCCAAAAAATCCCCAAAA
>NW_026776056.1:0-30633 GCF_027477595.1 Haemorhous mexicanus
TCCTGGGGCAGTTCTGGGGGGGTTTGGGGCAGTTTTGGGGGTCCTGGGGCAGTTTTGGGGGGATTTGGGGCAGTTTTGGGGGTCCTGGGGGCAGTTCTGGGGGTCCTGGGGGCAGTTTTGGGGTCTCTGGGGCTCCCTGGGGGTCCCGGAGCCCCCCTGACCCCCCCGTGCCCCCCCCCAGCGCTCCCTGGAGACCCCCAACCCCCGGGGGGTGTTCGTGATGTGCCTCCCCCCCCCCCAACGTCACCGGGACCCTGCACCTGGGCCACGCCCTGACCGTGGCCATCCAGGACACGCTGGCCCGCTGGTGAGTGACCCCTGGGGACAGGGAGTGACCATTGGGGACAGGGAGTGACCATTGGGGACAGGGAGTGACCATTGGGGACAGGGAGTGACCACAGTGACCCCTGGGGACAGGGAGTGACCATCAGGGACCATTGGGGACAGGAGTGACCAGAGTGACCCCTGGGGACAGGGGAGTGACCCCTGGGGACAGGGAGTGACCACAGTGACCACAGTGACCATTGGGGACAGGGAGTGACCACTGGGGACAGGGGGGATAGGGAGTGACCACAGTGACCAGAGTGACCCCTGGGGACAGGGAGTGACCATTGGGGACAGGGAGTGACCCCTGGGGACAGGAGTGACCCCCTGGGGACAGGGAGTGACCCCTGGGGACAGGGAGTGACCCCTGGGGACAGGGGAGTGACCACAGTGACAATCAGGGACAGGGGAGTGACCTTGAGTGACCACCTGGGATTTGTGGAGTGACCCCAATGTCCCCAATCCCCCCAATGTCCCCCCGGCCGCCCGGCACCGCATGCAGGGGCTGACCAGCTGACCACGCTGTGACCCCAATGTCCCCAATGACTGCAGTGACCCCAATCCCCCCAATCCCCCCGATGTCCCCAATCCCCCGATGTCCCCAATGTCCCCCCAGGCACAGGATGCGGGGGCTGACCACGCTCTGGGCCCCGGGCTGTGACCACGCTGTGACCCCAATGTCCCCAATGACTGCAGTGACCCCAATCCCCCCAATGACCCAATCCCCCCAATGTCCCCAATCCCCCCAATGTCCCCAGTGACCCCAATGTCCCCAGTGACCCCAATGTCCCCAATGTCCCTGCTGTCCCCAATGTCCCCACTGTCCCCAATGTCCCCAAATGTCCCCAATGACCCCAATGCCCCCCAGGCACAGGATGCGGGGGCTGACCACGCTCTGGGCCCCGGGCTGTGACCACGCTGTGACCCCACTGTGACCCCAATGTCCCCAATGTCCCCGATATCCCCAATGTCCCCAATGTCCCTGCTGTCCCCAATGTCCCCAATGTCCCCCCAGGCACAGGATGCGGGGGCTGACCACGCTCTGGGCCCCGGGCTGTGACCACGCTGTGACCCCAATGTCCCCAATGACTGCAGTGTCCCCAATCCCCCCAATGTCCCCAATGTCCCCAATGTCCCTGCTGTCCCCACTGTCCCCTCTGTCCCCAGGCACAAGGATGCGGGGGCTGACCACGCTCTGGGCCCCGGGCTGTGACCCCAATGTCCCCAATGACTGCAGTGTCCCCAATGTCCCCACTGTCCCCACTGTCCCCAGGCACCGCATGCGGGGGCTGACCACGCTCTGGGCCCCGGGCTGTAACCCCACTGTGACCCCAATGTCCCCAATGTCCCCAATGTCCCCAATGTCCCCAATGTCCCCCCAGGCACAGGATGCGGGGGCTGACCACGCTCTGGGCCCCGGGCTGTGACCACGCTGTGACCCCAATGTCCCCAATGACTGCAGTGACCCCAATCCCCCCAATGTCCCCAATGTCCCCAATCCCCCCAATCCCCCCAATGTCCCCAATGTCCCCTCTGTCCCCAGGCACAGGATGCGGGGGCTGACCACGCTCTGGGCCCCGGGCTGTGACCACGCTGGCATCGCCACCCAGGTGGTCGTGGAGCGGCGCCTGCTGCGCTCGCGGGGCCTCACCCGGCACCAGCTGGGCCGCGAGGCCTTCCTGGGGGAGGTGTGGCGCTGGAAGGAGGAGTGAGTGACCCCCGGGACCCCCGGGGACCCCCCGGGACCCCCAGGGACCCCTGACCGCTGGGGGGTGTGCCCCACAGTGACCCCGGGGTGACCAGAGTGACCCCAGGGACCCCCGAGGGACCCCTGACCGCTGGGGGGTGTGCCCCACAGTGACCCCGGGGTGATCAGAGTGACCCCCGGGACCCCCGGGACCCCCCGGGACCCCCCGGGACCCCCAGGGACCCCCAGGGACCCCTGACCGCCGGGGGGAGTGCCCCACAGTGACCCCGGGGTGAACAGAGTGACCCCCGGGACCCCCAGGGACCCCTGACCGCTGGGGGGTGTGTCCCACAGTGACCCTGGGGTGACCCCAGAGTGACCCCAGGGACCCCCGAGGGACCCCTGACCGCTGGGGGGTGTGCCCCACAGTGACCCCAGGGTGACCAGAGTGACCCCCGGGACCCCCAGGGACCCCTGACCGCTGGGGGGTGTGCCCCACAGTGACCCCGGGGTGACCAGAGTGACCCCAGGGACCCCCGGGGACCCCCAGGGACCCCCGAGGGACCCCTGACCGCTGGGGGGTGTGCCCCACAGTGACCCCGGGGTGACCAGAGTGACCCCAGGGCCATCCCCAGCACCCCAAAGTGACCCCAGAGTGACCCCATGGCACCCCAAAGTGACTCCAAAATGATCCAGGGACCCCTGAGTGACCCCTGAGTGACCCTACAGAGACCCCAAAGTCACCCAGGGCACCCCAGAGTGACCAGGGACCCCAAAAGGACCCCAGGGTGACCCATGGCACCCCTGAATGACCCCAGAGTGACCCCAGAGTGACCCATGGCACCCCAGAGGGGCCCCAGAGTGACCCCAGAGGGACCCCAAAGTGACCCCAAAGTGACCCATGGCACCCCAGAGGGACCCCAAAGTGACCCATGGCACCCCAAAGTGACCCCAGAGGGACCCCAGGGTGACCCCAGAGTGACCCCAGGGTGACCCCGGGGTGACCCCAGGGTGACCCACAGACCCCAGAATGACCCCAGGGTGACCCCAGAGTGACCCACAGACCCCGGAGTGACCCCAGGGTGACCCACAGACCCCAGGGTGACCCCAGGGTGACCCCAGAGTGACCCACAGACCCCGGGGTGACCCCAGGGTGACCCCAGGGTGACCCACAGACCCCAGGGTGACCCCAGGGTGACCCCACAGTGACCCACAGACCCCAGGGTGGCCCCAGAGTGACCCCACAGTGACCCACAGACCCCGGGGTGACCCCAGGGTGACCCCAGGGTGACCCACAAACCCCAGGGTGACCCCAGGGTGACCCCAGGGTGACCCCAGCCTCTCCCCCTCCCCAGGAAGGGCGACCGCATTTACCAGCAGCTGCGGCGCCTGGGAGCCTCCATGGACTGGGAGCGCGCCTGCTTCACCATGGACCCCGTGAGTGGGGGGCTCCGGGGGGGTCCCCAGCCCCCCTGACCCCCTTGACCCCCCCTGACCCCCCCTGACCCCCAGAAAATGAGCCGGGCGGTGACCGAGGCCTTCGTCAGGCTGCACGAGCAGGGCCTGATCTACCGGAGCCGGCGCATCGTGCACTGGAGCTGCGCCCTGCGCTCAGCTATTTCTGACATCGAGGTACTGAAACTGACCAAAATCACCCCAAAACCACCCCAAAATCACCCCAAAACATCCCGTAAAACACTGCCCCAAAATACCACAAATCACCCCAAAATCACCCCAAAACACCCCAAAATCCTGGGATCGTGCACTGGAGCTGCGCCCTGCGCTCGGCCATTTCTGACATTGAGGTACTGAAACTGCCTGGAATCACCCCAAAATCACCCCAAAACCACCCCAAAACCATCCCAAAACATCCCGTAAAACACTGCCCCAAAATCACCCCAAAATCACCCCAAAACATCCCGTAAAACACTGCCCCAAAACACCCCAAAACACCCCAAAAACCCTCCGGGATCGTGCACTGGAGCTGCGCCCTGCGCTCAGCTATTTCTGACATTGAGGTACTGAAACTGCCCCGAATCACCCCAAAATACCCCAAAACCACCCCAAAATCACCCCAAAATCACCCCAAAACCACCCCAAAACATCCCGTAAAGCACTGCCCCAAATCACCCCAAATCACCCCAAAACCCCCCTGGGATCGTGCACTGGAGCTGCGCCCTGCGCTCGGCCATCTCCGACATCGAGGTACTGAAACTGCCCCAAATCACCCCAAAATCACCCCAAAACATCCCGTAAAACACTGCCCCAAATCACCCCAAAATACCCCAAAATCCCGGGGTCGTGCACTGGAGCTGTGCCCTGCGCTCGGCCATCTCCGACATCGAGGTACTGAAACTGCCCCAAATCACCCCAAAATCACCCCAAAACCACCCCAAAATCACCCCAAAACCACCCCAAAACCACCCCAAAATCACCCCAAAACCACCCCAAAACCACCCCAAAATCACCCCAAAACCACCCCAAAATCACCCCAAAACATCCTGTAAAACACTGCCCCAAATCACCCCAAATCACCCCAAATCACCCCAAAACATCCCATAAAACACTGCCCCAAATCACCCCAAAACTCCCCCAAAACCCCCCCAGGATGGTGCCCTGGAGCTGCACCCTGCGCTCCCCTAAATTGGGGGGGGGTCTCTGGGGATTTTGGGGGTCCCCCCGAATTTGAGGAGGAATTTGGGGGTCTCAGTGCAGATTTTGGGGGGCTTTTGGGGGTCTCGCAGGTGGAGAAGCGGGAGCTGGGGGGTTTTTGGGGTCCCCCATAAATTGAGGAGGTTCCTGGGGGTCTCAGTGGGTATTTTGAGGAGGATTTTGGGGGTCTCGCAGGTGGAGAAGTGGGAGCTGGGGGGCCGCACGCTGCTGTGTGTGCCGGGGGTCTCGGTGGGGTATTTTGGGGGGGTTTTGGGGGGGTTTTTGGGGTCCCCCATAAATTGAGGAGGTTCCTGGGGGTCCCCCATAATTTGAGGAGGTTCCTGGGGGTCTCAGTGAGGATTTTGGGGGGTTCCTGGGGGTCTCGCAGGTGGAGAAGCGGGAGCTGGGGGGCCGCACGCTGCTGTGTGTGCCGGGGGTCTCGGTGGGGTATTTTGGGGGGGTTTTGGGGGGGTTTTGGGGGTCCCTCATAATGTGAGGAGGTTCCTGGGGGTCTCAGTGAGGATTTTGGGGGGTTCCTGGGGGTCTCGCAGGTGGAGAAGCGGGAGCTGGGGGGCCGCACGCTGCTGTGTGTGCCGGGGGTCTCAGTGGGGTATTTTGGGGGGGTTTTGGGGGGTTTTGGGGATCCCCCATAAATTGAGGAGGTTCCTGGGGGGTCTCCCATAAATTGAGGGGGTTCCTGGGGGTCTCGCAGGTGGAGAAGCGGGAGCTGGGGGGCCGCACTCTGCTGTGTGTGCCGGGCTACGAGGAGCCCGTGGAGTTCGGGGGTGCTGGTGGCCTTCGCCTACCCCCTGGAGGGGGCTGGTAATTGGGGCTGGGGGCTCGGGGGGGGGCTGGGACCCCCTGGAGGGGGCTGGTAATTGGGGCTGGGGGCTTGAGGGGGGGCTGGGACCCCCTGGAGGGGGCTGGTAATTGGGCTGGGGGCTCGGGAGGGGGCTGGGACCCCTGGAGGGGGCTGGTAATTGGGGCTGGGGGCTCGGGGGGGGGCTGGGACCCCCTGGAGTGGGCTGGTAATTGGGGCTGGGGGCTCGGGGGTGGGCTGGGACCCCCTGGAGGGGGCTGGTAATTGGGGCTGGGGGCTTGAGGGGGGGCTGGGACCCCCTGGAGGGGGCTGGTAATTGGGGCTGGGGGCTCGGGAGGGGGCTGGGACCCCCTGGAGGGGGCTGGTAATTGGGGCTGGGGGCTCGGGGGGGGGCTGGGGGCTCGGGGGGGGGGCTGGTAATTGGGGCTGGGGGCTCGGGGGGGGGGCTGGGGGCTCGGGAGGGGGCTGGGACCCCCCGGAGGGGGCTGGTAATTGGGGCTGGGGGCTCGGGGGGGGGCTGGGGGCTCAGGGACCCCCTGGAGGGGGCTGGTAATTGGGGCTGGGGGCTTGGAGACCCCCTGGAGGGGGCTGGTAATTGGGGCTGGGGGGCTCTGGGGATTTGGGGGGGGGAGTCCCTGTGGGGTTTGGGGGATCCCTGGGGGTCCCAGGGGGATTAGGGGGGTCCCTGGGGGTCTGGGGGGGGTCCCTGGGGGTCCCTGGGGGTCCCGGGGGGTCTGGGGGGGTCCCTGGGGGTCCCGGGGGGTCCCGGTGTGACCCCGCCCCCTCCCCAGGTGAGGGCGAGGACCCCGAGGTCGTGGTGGCCACGACGCGCCTGGAGACGATGCTGGGGGACGAGGCCGTGGCCGTGCACCCCGAGGACCCCCGGTACCAGGTGAGCGCACCTGGGCACACCTGGGGGCACCTGGGGGCACCTGGGCACACCTGGGGGCGGGGCTGGGCACACCTGGGGGCACCTGGGGGCGGGGCTGGGCACACCTGGGGGCACCTGGGCACACCTGGGGGCTCCTGGGCACACCTGGGGGCACCTGGGCACACCTGGGGGTGGGGCTGGGCACACCTGGCACACCTGGGCACACCTGGGCACACCTGGGGGCACCTGGGCACACCTGGGCACACCTGGGCACATCTGGGGGCGGGGGCTGGGCACACCTGGGGGCTCCTGGGCACACCTGGGGGTGGGGCTGGGCACACCTGGGGGCAGGGCTGGGCACACCTGGGGGCACCTGGGCACACCTGGGGGCGGGGGCTGGGCACACCTGGGGGTGGGGCTGGGCACACCTGGGGCTCCTGGGCACACCTGGGGGCACCTGAGCACACCTGGGGGTGGGGCTGGGCACACCTGGGGGCGGGGCTGGGCACCCCCAAGGAACCCCGGTACCAGGTGAGGGCACGTGAGCACACCTGGGGGCACCTGGGCACACCTGGGGCAGGGCTGGCACACCTGAGCACATCTGGGCACACCTGGGCACACTTGGGGGTGGGGCTGGGCACACCTGAGCACACCTGGGGGGCAGGGCTGGCACACCAGGGGGCACGGCCAGGCACACCTGAGCCCCCCCAGGTACCAGGTGAGGGACAGGCGGGTGCCGTGTGGGCGTGGCCAGGCCTGGGCGTGTCCCCACGGCCCCGCCCCCTGTGTACCTGCAGCACCTGCGGGGCCGGCACGTGCTGCACCCGATCACGGGGCGGCGCCTGCCCGTGCTGCACGACGCCTTCGTGGACCCCCAGTTCGGCACAGGTGGGGGCGGGGCCTCGGGGGCGGGGCCTCGGGGGGCGGGGCATCCTGGGGTGGGGCTCGAGGGGTGTGGTTTAGGTGGGTGTGGTTATTTAGGGGTGTGTCTCTTTGGGTGGCGGTGGTTTGGGGTGTGGCTTAGAAGGGTGTGGCTGGTTTGGAGGGGTGTGGCTTGGAGGGGTGTGGCCTGGTTGCACATGGTTACTGTAGGGTGTGGCTTACAGGGGTGTGGCCTAATTGGGTGTGGTTATTTTGGGGTGTGTCTGTCTTTGGGTGTGGCAGTTTGGGGGCGTGGCTTGGAGGGGTGTGGCTGTGTGGATGTGGTTATTTAAAGGTGTGTCACATGGGTGTGGCCCGAGAGGGTGTGGTTCCTCAGGGCGTGGCTGGGAGGGGTGGAGCCCTTTGGGCGTGGTTACATCAGGGCGTGGCCTGATTGGCTGTGGCCCCTTTTGGGGCGTGGCTCACATGGGTGCGGCCCAAAGGGGCGTGGCTCAGCCACTTGATGCTCCCGAGGGCGTGGCCACCGCGGCCACCCCTGGGCGTGGCCAGGGCGGGCCTGCTCTTCGGTGGGCGTGTCCCGACGGCCAGGCCCCGCCCCCAGGCGCGGTCAAGATCACGCCCGCCCACGACGCCGCCGACTTCGAGGTGGGGCAGCGCCACGGGCTGGGCGTGGCCGAGGTCATCGGCGAGGACGGCGCCATGGTCAACGTCCCCGCCCCCTACCTGGTGAGCTTTGGGGGGTTTGGGGCGTTTTGGGGCGTTTTGGGGCATTTTGGGGCGTTTTGGGGCATTTTGGATCATTTTGGGGGGTTTGGGGGGGTTTTGGGGCATTTTGGGGGGTTTTGGGGTGTTGTGGTCACTCAGGGTCACTCAGGGTCACTCAGGGGTCACTCAGGGTCACTCAGGGTCACTCAGGGGTCACTCGGGGGTCACTCAGGGTCACTCAGGGTCACTCAGGGGTCACTCAGGGTCACTCAGGGGTCACTCGGGGTCACTCAGGGTCACTCAGGGTCACTCAGGGGTCACTCAGGGTCACTCAGGGGTCACTCGGGGTCACTCTGGTCACTCAGGGGTCAGGGGTCACTCAGGGTCACTCAGGGTCACTCAGGGGTCACTCAGGGGTCACTCAGGGGTCACTCAGGGTCACTCAGGGTCACTCAGGGTCACTCAGGGGTCACTCAGGGTCACTCAGGGTCACTCAGGGGTCACTCAGTGGTCACTCAGGAGTCACTCAGGGTCACTCAGGGGTCACTCAGGGTCACTCAGGGGTCACTCGGGGTCACTCAGGGTCACTCAGGGGTCACTCAGGGGTCACTCGGGGTCACTCAGGGTCACTCAGGGGTCACTCAGGGGTCACTCGGGGTCACTCAGGGTCACTCAGGGTCACTCAGGGTCACTCAGGGGTCACTCAGGGGTCACTCAGGGGTCACTCAGGGTCACTCAGGGGTCACTCAGGGTCACTCAGGGTCACTCTGGTCACTCAGGGGTCACTCAGGGGTCACTCAGGGGTCACTCAGGGTCACTCAGGGGTCACTCAGGGTCACTCAGGGTCACTCAGGGGTCACTCAGGGGTCACTCGGGGTCACTCAGGGGTCACTCAGGGTCACTCAGAGGTAACTCAGGGGTCACTCGGGGTCACTCGGGGTCACTCGGGGTCACTCGGCGTCACTCAGGGTCACTCAGGGTCACTCAGGGGTCACTCAGGGTCACTCAGGGGTCACTCAGGGTCACTCAGGGTCACTCAGGGTCACTCAGAGGTCACTCAGGGGTCACTCAGGGTCACTCAGGGGTCACTCAGGGTCACTCAGGGTCACTCAGGGGTCACTCAGGGTCACTCAGGGGTCACTCAGGGGTCACTCTGGTCACTCAGGGGTCACTCAGGGGTCACTCAGGGTCACTCAGGGTCACTCAGGGGTCACTCAGGGGTCACTCAGGGGTCACTCAGGGTCACTCAGGGGTCACTCTCTGGTCACTCTCAGGGCATGCCGCGGTTCCAGGCCCGCCGGGCGCTGCTGGAGACCCTCAAGGAGCGGGGGCTGTTCCGGGGGGTGACCGAGAACCCCATGGTGGTGCCCATCTGCAGGTGAGTGCACACCTGGGCACACCTGGGGACATGGGGGACACACAGAAAACCCCATGGTGGTGCCCATCTGCAGGTGAGGGGGACAGGTGACACACCTGGCACACCTGGGCACACCTGGGCACACCTGGGGACACCTGGGCACACCTGGGGGACACCTGGGCACACCTGGGGACACCTGGGGACATGGGGGACAAACAGAGAACCCCATGGTGGTGCCCATCTGCAGGTGAGGGGGGACAGGTGACACACCTGGGCACACCTGGCCACACCTGGGGACACCTGGGGTCATGGGGGACACACAGAGAACCCCATGGTGGTGCTCATCTGCAGGTGAGGGGGACAGGTGGCACACAGGTGGCACACAGGTGGCACACAGGTGGCACAGGTGACACACAGGTGGCACAGGTGGCACGCAGGTGGCACAGGTGACACACAGGTGACACAGGTGTCCCCCCAGCCGCTCCAAGGATGTCCTGGAGCCCCGGGCCGTGCCCCAGTGGTTCGTGCGCTGCCAGGGCCTGGCCGGGGCCGCGGCGGCCGCCGTGCGCAGGGGGGACCTGAGGCTGCACCCGCCCGGCCACGCCCGCACCTGGTTCACCTGGATGGACAACATCAGGTGAGGCCACGCCCATAGCCACACCCCATAACCACACCCATAACCACACCCATAACCACACCAGTTCACCTGGATGGACAACATCAGGTGAGGCCACACCCATAGCCACACCCCATAACCACACCCATAACCACACCCACACCCGGTTCACCTGGATGGACAACATCAGGTGAGGCCACGCCCCCTAACCACACCCATAACCACACCCATAACCACACCCACACCTGCCCCATAACTCTGCCCCTCCCCTGGCTGTCCAGCAGTGCCCCCCGCCCTCACCTGTCCCTCACCTGTCCCTCACCTGTCCCACCTGTCCCACCTGTCCCTCACCTGTCCCACCTGTCCCACCTGTCCCACCTGTCCCTCACCTGTCCCTCACCTGTCCCACCTGTCCCACCTGTCCCTCACCTGTCCCTCACCTGTCCCACCTGTCCCACCTGTCCCACCTGTCCCTCACCTGTCCCTCACCTGTCCCACCTGTCCCACCTGTCCCACCTGTCCCTCACCTGTCCCTCACCTGTCCCACCTGTCCCTCACCTGTCCCACCTGTCCCACTGTCCCTCACCTGTCCCTCCCCTGTCCCACCTGTCCCACCTGTCCCCACCTGTCCCACCTGTCCCTCACCTGTCCCACCTGTCCCACCTGTCCCACCTGTCCCACCTGTCCCACCTGTCCCTCACCTGTCCCTCACCTGTCCCACCTGTCCCACCTGTCCCACTGTCCCTCACCTGTCCCACCTGTCCCACCTGTCCCTCACCTGTCCCACCTGTCCCACCTGTCCCACCTGTCCCTCACCTGTCCCACCTGTCCCTCACCTGTCCCACCTGTCCCTCACCTGTCCCTCACCTGTCCCACATGTCCCACCTGTCCCACCTGTCTCACCTGTCCCTGTCCCTCACCTGTCCCACCTGTCCCTCACCTGTCCCTCACCTGTCCCTCACCTGTCCCACCTGTCCCTCACCTGTCCCTCACCTGTCCCACCTGTCCCTCACCTGTCCCACCTGTCCCACCTGTCCCACCTGTCCCACCTGTCCCACCTGTCCCTCACCTGTCCCACCTGTCCCACCTGTCCCACCTGTCCCTCACCTGTCCCACCTGTCCCACCTGTCCCACCTGTCCCCTCCCCCAGGGACTGGTGCATCTCCCGCCAGCTCTGGTGGGGCCATCGCATCCCCGCCTACTTCGTCACCATCGAGGACCCCCAGGTGCCCCCCGGGCAGGTGAGAGCTGGGGGGGCTGGGAGGGACAGGGAGGGACTGGGGGGGACTGGGAGGGGTAAAAAGGG
Source organism: Haemorhous mexicanus (assembly GCF_027477595.1). NCBI lineage: Eukaryota > Metazoa > Chordata > Aves > Passeriformes > Fringillidae > Haemorhous > Haemorhous mexicanus. The sequence continues at coordinate 11,221 of NW_026776056.1, forward strand.
AACTGGGATGGACTGGGAGGGGCTGGGAAAGGGTTAAAGGGGATTTGGGGTTACTGGTTTGTACTGGTTTGTACTGGGAGGGACTGGGAGGGGTCTCTGCATGATTTAGGGTCAGTTTTGGGGTGAATTTTGGGGATTTTGGGTCCCCAGGACGAGGATGAGCGGTTCTGGGTCAGGAGGGGGTTTTGGGGTCAGTTTTGGGGTGGTTTTTGGGGTAAATTTTGGGGATTTTGGGTCCCCAGGACGAGGATGAGCGGTTCTGGGTCAGGAGGGGGTTTTGGGGTCAGTTTTGGGGTGAATTTTGGGGTTTTTGGGTCCCCAGGACGAGGATGAGCAGGTCTGGGTCAGGAGGGGGTTTTGGGGTGGTTTTTGGGGTGAATTTTGGGGTTTTTGGGTCCCCAGGACGAGGATGAGCGGTTCTGGGTCAGGAGGGGGTTTTGGGGTCAGTTTTGGGGTGAATTTTGGGGTTTTTGGGTCCCCAGGACGAGGATGAGCAGGTCTGGGTCAGGAGGGGGTTTTGGGGTGGTTTTGGGGGGAATTTTGGGGTTTTTGGGTCCCCAGGACGAGGATGAGCGGTTCTGGCTCAGGAGGGGTTTTGGGGTCAGTTTTGGGGTCAGTTTTGGGGTGAATTTTGGGGTTTTTGGGTCCCCAGGACGAGGATGAGCGGTTCTGGCTCAGGAGGGGTTTTGGGGTCAGTTTTGGGGTCAGTTTTGGGGTGAATTTTGGGGTTTTTGGGTCCCCAGGACGAGGATGAGCGGGTCTGGGTCAGGAGTGGTTTTGGGGTTGTTTTTGGGGTGGTTTTTGGGGTGAATTTTGGGGTTTTTGGGTCCCCAGGACGAGGATGAGCGGTTCTGGGTCAGCGGCCGCTCCCCGGACGAGGCTCGGGCCAAAGCGGCCGCGGCGTTCGGGGTCAGCCCTGAACTGGTCAGGCTGAGACAAGGTGGGACTGGGAGCACTGGGAGGGACTGGGAGGGAACTGGGAGGGACTGGGGGGGAACTGGGAGGGACTGGGAGGGAACTGGGAGGGACTGGGAGGGACTGGGAGGGACTGGGAGGGAACTGGGAGGGACTGGGAGGGGCTGGGAGGGAACTGGGAGGGACTGGGAGGGGCTGGGAGGGGCTGGGGGGGACTGGGAGGGACTGGGGGGGAACTGGGAGGGACTGGGGGGGACTGGGAGGAACTGGGAGGGACTGGGAGGGAACTGGGAGGGGGTTTGGGGGGACTGGGAGGGGATTGGGGGGGTCTGGGGGGGAACTGGGAGGGACTGGGAGGTACTTGGAGGGACTGGGGGGACTGGGACGGACTTGGGAGGGACTGGGAGGGAACTGGGACAAACTGGGGGGAGAATAAGCAGGCACCTGGTGGTCACCCCCTGGTCTCTCCCTGGTCACTCCCTGGTCACCCCTGGTCACTCCCTGGTCACTCCCTGGTCACCCCCTGGTCACCCCCTGGTCACTCTGGTCACTCTGGTCACTGTGGTCACCCCCTGGTCACTCTCTGGTCACTCCCTGGTCACGCCCTGGTCACCCCCTGGTCACTCTGGTCACCCCCTGGTCACTCTGGTCACTGATGGTCACTGATGGTCACTCCCTGGTCACCCCCTGGTCACTGTGGTCACTCCCTGGTCACTCCCTGGTCACTGATGGTCACTGGTCACCCCCCTGGTCACTCCCTGGTCACTCTGGTCACCCCCTGGTCACTGTGGTCACTCTGGTCACCCCCTGGTCACTCCCTGGTCACTCTGGTCACCCCCTGGTCACTGTGGTCACTCCCTGGTCACCCCCTGGTCACTGTGGTCACTCTGGTCACCCCCTGGTCACTCCCTGGTCACCCCCTGGTCACTCTGGTCACTCCCTGGTCACCCCCTGGTCACTCTGGTCACTCTGGTCACTCTCTGGTCACTCTCTGGTCACCCCCTGGTCACTGATGGTCACTGGTGGTCACTCCCTGGTCACCCCCTGGTCACCCCCTGGTCACCCCCTGGTCACTCTGGTCCCTCTCTGGTCACTGTGGTCACTGTGGTCACTCCCTGGTCACCCCCTGGTCACTCCCTGGTCCCTCTCTGGTCACTCTGGTCACTGTGGTCACTCAGACGAGGACGTGTTGGACACCTGGTTCTCCTCCGGCCTCTTCCCCTTCTCCATCTTCGGCTGGCCCGACGCGGGTACGGGGGGCTGGGGGGGCTGGGGGGGTTTGGGGGGGGTTTGGGGGTCCCAGGGGGGGTTTGGGGGTCTCTGAGGAGGTTTGGGGGTCCCTGGTGGGTTTTGGGGGTCCCTGGGGGTTTTGGGCATCCCATTCTCACTTTGGGGGCTCCCTGGTGGGTTTTGGGGGTCCCCGGGGGTTTTGGGGTCCCGTTCTCACTTTGGGGGTCTCTGGGGGGGTCCCTGGGGGGTTTTGGGGTCCCGTTCTCACTTTGGGGGTCCCTGGGGGGGTCCCTGTGGGGTTTTGGGGGTCCCCCTGGGGGGGGTCCCTGGGGATTTTTGGGGTCCCATTCCCCACTTTGGGGGTCTCTGGGGGGGTCCCTGGTGGGTTTTGGGGGTCCCTGGTGGGTTTTGGGGGTCCCTGGGGGGTTTTGGGGGTCCCTGGTGGGTTTTGGGGGTCCCGTTCTCACGCTGGGGCCCCCCAGACCCCCGACCTGGAGCGTTTCTACCCCGGCTCGCTGCTGGAGACCGGGCACGACATCCTGTTCTTCTGGGTGGCGCGGATGGTGATGCTGGGGCTGGCGCTGACCGGGAGGCTGCCCTTCCGCCAGGTGGGACCCAAAACCAGCCAGATTCACCCCAAAAATATCCCTGAACCCTCCTGAGCTCACACAGCCCCCCCTGACCCCCCCCAGACCCCCCCAGACCCCCGAGGGTGATGCTGGGGCTGGCGCTGACCGGGAGGCTGCCCTTCCGCCAGGTGGGACCCAAAACCAGCCAGATTCACCCCAAAAATATCCCTGAACCCTCCTGAGCTCACACAGCCCCCCCCTGACCCCCCCCAGACCCCCCCAGACCCCCGAGGGTGATGCTGGGGCTGGCGCTGACCAGGAGGCTGCCCTTCCGCCAGGTGGGACCCAAAACCGCCCAGATTCACCCCAAAAATATCCCCAAAAATATCCCCCGAACCCTCCTGAGCTCACACAGACCCCCCTGACCCCACACAGCCCCCCCAAACCCCCCCAGACCCCTGATGGTGATGCTGGGGCTGGCGCTGACCGGGAGGCTGCCCTTCCGCCAGGTGGGACCCAAAAACAGCCAGATTCACCCCAAAAATATCCCCAAAAATATCCCAGAAACTGCAGACCTCACACAGCCCCCCAGACCATACACAGCCCCCCCCTGACCCCCCAGACCCCCCAGACCCCCGATGGTGATGCTGGGGCTGGCGCTGACCGGGAGGCTGCCCTTCCGCCAGGTGGGACCCAAAACCAGCCAGATTCACCCCAAAAATATCCCCAAAAATATCCCCAAAATGCCCTGACCCCACCTGTCCCAGGTGTGTCTCACCTGTCTCACCTGTCCAGGGTGTACCTCCCCTGTCTCACCTGTCTCACCTGTGCAGGTGTAACCTCCCCTGTCTCACCTGTCTCACCTGTCCAGGTGTACCTCCCCTGTCTCCCCTGTCTCCCCTGTCTCACCTGTGCAGGTGTACCTCCCCTGTCTCACCTGTCTCACCTGTCTCACCTGTCCAGGTGTACCTCCCCTGTCTCACCTGTCTCACCTGTCCCCAGGTGTACCTGCCCTGTCTCACCTGTCTCACCTGTGCAGGTGTACCTCCCCTGTCTCACCTGTCTCACCTGTCTCACCTGTGCAGGTGTACCTCCCCTGTCTCACCTGTCTCACCTGTGCAGGTGTACCTCCCCTGTCTCCCCTGTCTCCCCTGTCTCCCCCTGTTTCACTGTCTCACCTGTGCAGGTGTACCTCCCCTGTCTCACCTGTGCAGGTGTACCTCTCCTGTCTCACCTGTCTCACCTGTGCAGGTGTACTCCCCTGTCTCACCTGTCTCACCTGTCTCACCTGTCCAGGTGTACCTCCCCTGTCTCCCCTGTCTCACCTGTCTCACCTGTCTCACCTGTGCAGGTGTACCTCCCCTGTCTCACCTGTCTCACCTGTGCAGGTGTACCTCCCCTGTCTCACCTGTCTCACCTGTGCAGGTGTACCTCCACGCCATCGTGCGCGACGCCCACGGCCGCAAGATGAGCAAATCCCTGGGCAACGTCATCGACCCCCTGGACGTCATCACGGGGGTCACGCTGCAGGTGGGACCCCAAAAACCCCAAAAAACCCTCCAAAACAGCCAAAAACCCCAAAAACCCTCCAAAACAGCCAAAAACCCCAAAAACCCACAAAAACACCCAAAAACCCCCAAAACACCCAAATCACCCCAGAATTCCCCCAAAATCACCCAAAATCCCCCCAAAAACACCCAAAAACCCCAAAAACACCCTAAATCCCCCAAAACCCCACAAAAAACCACCAAAACCCCCAAATCACCCAAAACCCCCCAAAATCCCTTTAAATCCCCTAAAATTCCTCAAAAAACCCCCAAAACCCCCCAAAGAACAAAAAAAGAAATTCCCCAAACCCCCAAAATCCTCCCAAAAATCTTCCAAAGATCCCCCAGGCACCCCAAACCCCCCCAAACCCCCCCAAAATCACCCCCCCAAATCCCCCAAAATCCCCCAAAATCCCCCAAAACCCCCAAACCCCCCCCAAAATCCCCCCAAAATCCCCAGAAACCCCCAAAATCACCCCAAATCCTGCAAAACTCCCAAAATCCCCCCAAATGCCCCCAAAACCCCCAAAATTGCCCCCAAAATCACTGAAAATCCCTCAAAGTCACCCCAAAATCCCCAAAATCCCCAAAATGCTCCCCCAAATCCCCCCAAAAGCCCCCCAAATTCCCCAAAAGTCCCCCCAAAATTCTCCTCCAAATCCCCCAATTCCCCCCAAATCCCCCAAATCCTCAAACCTCCCCAAAATCCCCCAAAATGCCCCCCAAAATTGCCCCAAAATCACTGAAAATCCCTCAAAGTCACCCCAAATTTCCCCAAATCCCCAAAACGCTCCCTCGAAACCCCCCCAAAAGCCCCCCAAATTTCCCAAAATTCCCCCCCAAATCCCCCAAATTTCCCCAAATCTCCCAAATTTCCCCAAAATTGCCCCCAAATCACCCCAAAATCACTGGAAATCCCTCAAAGTCACCCCAAATTTCCCCAAAATCCCCAAAATGCTCCTCCAAAACCCCCCAAAGCCCCCCCAAAATTCCCCCCAAATTCCCCCAAATCTCCCCAAACTGCCCCAAACTGCCCCAAACTGCCCCAAACCCGCAGGAGCTGCACCAGCAGCTGGAGAGCAGCAACCTGGACCCCGCGGAGCTGGAGCGGGGCCCGGGAGGGGCAGGTGGGCCTGGGGGGTCTGGGGGGGTCTGGGGGGGGGTCTGGGGGAATTTGGGGGGGATTTGGGGGGTCCAGGGGAAATTTGGGGGGGGGGTCTGGGGGGATTTGGGGGGGTCTGGGGAGAATTTGGAGGGATTTTGGGGAGAATTGGGGGGGATTTGGGGGGATTTGGGGGGTCCAGGGAAATTTGGGGGGGGGGGGGTCTGGGGGGATTTGGGGGGTCCAGGGGGAATCTGGGGGGGATTTGGGTGGTCCAGGGGAAATTTGGGGGGGGATTTGAGGGGGGGTCTGGGGGATTTGGGGGGTCCAGGGGAAATCTGGGGGGGATTTGGGGAGAATTTGTGGGGTCCAGGGGGAAGTTTTGGGGAAGATTTGGGGGATTTGGGGAGAATTGGGGGGGTCCTGGGGAGGGTCTGGGGGGATTTGGGGGAGTTTTGGGGGATTTTGGGGAGAATTGGGGGGGGTCCCCTGGGGGGGGATTTGGGGGGATTTCAGGGAGATTTGGGAATTTTGGGGGAATCCACGGGGGTTTGGGAATTTGGGTGAGATTTGGGGAGAATTGGGGGGGTCTGGCGGGGATTTGGGGTGGGTTTGGGGGGTCTGGTGGGAATTTGGGGGGGTCCCGGGGGTGTTTTTGGGGGTCTGGATGGGTCCAGGGGGATTTGGGGGGGATTTGGGGGGGTCCCGGGGGTGTTTTTGGGGGTCTTCATGCCCCGGTGCCCCCCCAGAAACGCGACTTCCCCGAGGGGATCCCCGAGTGCGGGACGGACGCGCTGCGCTTCGCCCTCTGCGCCTACACGGCCCAGGGTACCCAGAACCCCCCCAAATCACCCCAAAACCGACCCAAAATCACCCTAAAACACCCCAAATCACCCCAAAACCGACCAAAAATCACCCCCAAAACCGACCCAAAACACCCCAAAATCACCTCAAAACCCCCCCAAAATCACCCCAAAAATGCCCCAAAATCACCCAAAACACCCCAAAACCGACCCAAAACACCCCAAAACACCTCAAAACCCCCCAAAATCACCCCAAAATGCCCCCAAAATCACCCCCAAAATCACCCCCAAAACATCCCCAAATCACCCCAAAACCAACCCCCAAAATCACCCAAAACACCCCCAAAATCACCCAAAACACCCCAAAACATCCCAAAACACCCCAAATCACCCCAAAAATCACCCAAAACACCCCAAAACCAACCCAAAAATCACCCCAAAACACCCCCAAAATCACCCAAAATGCCCCCAAAATCACCCCAAAACACCCCAAAATCACCCCAAATCACCTCAAAACATCCTAAATCACCCCAAAACGCCCCAAAATCACCCAAAATGCCCCAAAATCACCCCCAAAACGCCCCAAAATCACCCCAAAACCACCCCAAACTGCCCCAAAACACCCCAAACTCCCCCGTGACCCCCCGTGCCCCCTCCCCAGGCCGGGACACGACATCAACCTGGACGTGGGGCCGTGTCCTGGGCTACCTGATCCCTGTGACCCCCAAACCCCCCCCAGCCCCCCTGACCCCCTGTGACCCCCTGACCCCCCCCGTGACCCCCCGTGCCCCCTCCCCAGGCCGGGACATCAACCTGGACGTGGGCCGTGTCCTGGGGTACCTGACCCCAGTGACCCCCTGTGACCCCCAAACCCCCCCTGACCCCCCTGTGACCCCCAGCCCCCCTGTGACCCCCCTGAGCCCCCCCCAGCCCCCGTGACCCCCCGTGCCCCCTCCCCAGGCCGGGACATCAACCTGGACGTGGGCCGTGTCCTGGGCTATCGCCATTTCTGTAACAAGGTGTGGAACGGGGCGCGCTTCGTGCTGCGGGCGCGCTGGGGGAGGGGTACCGGCCCCCCCCCCGACGCACAGGTAACCCCCCCTGAGCCCCCCTGAGACCCCCTGAGCCCCCCCGACACACAGGTAACCCCCAGACCCCCCTGAGCCCCCCTGAGCCCCCCTGACACACAGGTAACCCCCAGACCCCCCTGAGACCCCCTCTGAGGACCCCCTGAGCCCCCCGACACACAGGTAACCCCCAGACCCCCCTGAGCCCACCTGAGCCCCCCGACACACAGGTAACCCCCAGACCCCCCCGGGGACACAGGGAACCCCCCCAGACCCCCCTGAACCCCCCTGAGACACAGGGAAACCCCCCTGAGACCCCCCCTGAGACCCCCTGAGCCCCCCGACACACAGGGAACCCCCAGACCCCCCTGAGCCCACCTGAGCCCCCCCTGAGACACAGGGAAACCCCCAGACCCCCCCCAGACCCCCCTGAGACCCCCCCTGAACCCCCCGACACACAGGGAACCCCCCTGAGCCCCCCTGAGACCCCCTGAGACTCCCCTGACACTCAGGTACCCCCAGGACCCCCTGAATCCTCCCAAGACCCCCCTGGGACCCCCCTGTGACCCCCTGACCCCCCTGATGACCCCCCTGACCCCCCTGATGACCCCCTGACCCCCCCAATGTCCCCATTGTGTCCCCAGGTGGCGCGGGGGGTCCCTGGCGGAGCGCTGGGTGCGCAGCCGCCTCAGCCGGGCCGTGCGGGTCCCTGTGACCCCTGGGGGTCCCTGTGACCCCCTGACCCCCCTGGTGACCCCCAATGACCCCCCAATGTCCCCCCCGATGTCCCCAGGTGCGGCGGGGGTCCCTGGCGGAGCGCTGGGTGCGCAGCCGCCTCAGCCGGGCCGTGCGGGTCCCTGTGCCCCCCCCGTGTCCCCTGTGTCCCTGTGACCCCCTGACCCCCCAATGACCCCCCAATGTCCCCTCTGATGTCCCCAGGTGGCGCGGGGGTCCCTGGCGGAGCGCTGGGTGCGCAGCCGCCTCAGCCGGGCCGTGCGGGGCTGCGGCGCCGCCCTGGGGGGCTTCGACTTCCCGGGGGCCACCACGGCCGTGCACGGCTTCTGGGTGTACGAGCTCTGCGACGTGTACCTGGTGAGAGGGGACACTGGGGGGACACTGGGGACATTGGGGACATCATGGGGACATTGGGGACACTGGGGACATCGTGGGGACACTGGGGTTATGGGGGTGCAGAGCTCCGTGGGGCCACCACGGCCGTGCACGGCTTCTGGGTGTACGAGCTCTGCGACGTGTACCTGGTGAGAGGGGACACTGGGGACACTGGGGGGACACTGGGGACATTGGGGACATTGGGGACATTGGGGACACTGGGGTTATGGGGGTGCAGAGCTCCATGGGGCCACCACGGCCGTGCACGGCTTCTGGGTGTACGAGCTCTGTGACGTGTACCTGGTATGGCTCTGGGGACACTGGGGACACTGGGGACATCATGGGGACATTGAGGGGACACAGGGGTTATGGGGGTGCAGAGCTCTGTGGGGTCACCACGGCCGTGCACGGCTTCTGGGTGTACGAGCTCTGCGACGTGTACCTGGTGAGAGGGGACACTGGGGGGACATTGGGGACATCGTGGGGACATTGGGGACATCGTGGGGACACTGGGGGGACACTGGGGACACTGGGGACACTGGGGACATTGGGGACATCGTGGGGACATCGTGGGGACATCGTGGGGACATTGGGGACATTGGGGGGACATTGGGGACACTGGGGACACTGGGGGGACACTGGGGTTATGGGGGTGTTCAGGGGGGTTTTGGGGTTATGGGGGTTTGTGGGGCCACCACGGCCGTGCACGGCTTCTGGGTGTACGAGCTCTGCGACGTGTACCTGGTGAGAGGGGACATCGTGGGGACACTGGGGACATTGGGGACACTGGGGACATTGGGGACATCGTGGGGACATCGTGGGGACATTGGGGTTATGGGGGTTTGTGGTGTCACCACGGCCGTGCACGGCTTCTGGGTGTACGAGCTCTGCGACGTGTACCTGGTATGGCTCTGGGGACACTGGGGACATTGGGGACACTGGGGACATTGGGGACACTGGGGGGACATGGTGGGGACATTGGGGACACTGGGGTTATGGGGGTGCAGAGCTCCGTGGGGCCACCACGGCCGTGCACGGCTTCTGGGTGTACGAGCTCTGCGACGTGTACCTGGTGAGAGGGGACATCGTGGGGACACTGGGGACATTGGGGACACTGGGGACATTGGGGACATCGTGGGGACATCGTGGGGACATTGGGGTTATGGGGGTTTGTGGTGTCACCACGGCCGTGCACGGCTTCTGGGTGTACGAGCTCTGCGACGTGTACCTGGTATGGCTCTGGGGACACTGGGGACATTGGGGACACTGGGGACATTGGGGACACTGGGGGGACATGGTGGGGACATTGGGGACACTGGGGTTATGGGGGTGCAGAGCTCCGTGGGGCCACCACGGCCGTGCACGGCTTCTGGGTGTACGAGCTCTGCGACGTGTACCTGGTGAGAGGGGACATCGTGGGGACACTGGGGACATTGGGGACATCGTGGGGACATCGTGGGGACACTGGGGACACTGGGGACATTGGGGACATTGGGGACATTTGGGACATTGTGGGGACACTGGGGACATCGTGGGGACACTGGGGGGACATTGGGGACACTGGGGACACTGGGGACATCGTGGGGACACTGGGGTTATGGGGGTTTGTGGGACCACCATGGCCGGGCACGGCTTCTGGCTGGTTTTTGTCATCCCCAGATGTTTTTGGGGTCCCCAGGTGTTTTTTGGGGTCTCTGGGATTTTTGGGGGTCCCCCGATGTTTTGGGGGTCCCCAGGTGTTTTTTTGGGGGTCCCCAGATGTTTTTTGGGGTCTCTGGGTTTTTTTGGGGGTCCCCCGATGTTTTGGGGGTCCCTGACCCTTTCCCCCCCCCCCAGGAGTGTGTGAAGCCCGTCCTGGCCCGAGCGACCCCCGCCCAGCCCGGGGGGGTCCCGGGGGGGTCCCTGCGAGGGGGAGGGGCCCGAGGAGGGGGAGGGGCACCACGAGGACGGCGACGAGGAGGAGGAGGAGGAGGAGGAGCAAGGTGAGGGGGGAGGGGCGGGAGACCCCCGGGCTCGGCCCGGCTGGGGGGGGCTGGGGGGGTCCTGGGGGGGTTTTGGGGGGGCTGCTCACCTGGGCAGGTGTCAGTCCTGGGGTTTTTGGGGGTTTCTGGGGGGGGTTTTTGGGGGGGTTTTGGGGTTTTTTTTGGGGGGGTTTTGGGGGGTTTTTGGGTTCCTGATGATGAAGATGATGATGACGATGCTGTCCCAGGTGACCTGGAGGCCATCAGGGCCACGCTGCTCACCTGGGCAGGTGTCAGTCCCGGGGGTTTTGGGGGGTTTTGGAGGGGTTTTTGGGGGATTTTGGGGTTTTTTTGGGGGTTTTTGGAGGGGTTTTGGGGGTTTTTGGGTTCCTGATGAAGATGATGATGATGGTGGCGGTCCCCAGGTGACCTGGAGGCCGTCAGGGCCACGCTGCTCACCTGGGCAGGTGTCAGTCCCGGGGTTTTTGGGGGGTTTTGGAGGGGTTTTCGGGGGGTTTTTGGGGGGGTTTGGGGGTTTTTTGGGTTCCTGATGATGAAGATGATGATGGTGGCGGTCCCCAGGTGACCTGGAGGCCGTCAGGGCCACGCTGCTCACCTGTCTGGAGGCGGGGCTGCGCCTCCTGGCCCCCTTCATGCCCTTCCTGGCCGAGGAGCTCTGGCAGCGCCTGCCCCGGGACCCCCCCGCGCCCCCCAGCGTCAGCCTGGCCCCCTTCCCCGAGCCCGAGCAGGTGGGGCGGGGGGCCTGGGGGGCCTGGGGGGCTCGGGGGGGTCCCTGGGGGAATTTGGGGGGCGTTTGGGGGGTCCCTAGGGGGGTTTGGGGAGCCCTGGGGGGGATTTGGGGGGCTCAGGGGGGTCCTGGGGGTATTTGGGGGGTTCCTGGGGGGGTTCTGGTGGAGGTTTTGGGGGTCCTGGGGGGTTTGAGGGGGGGATTGGGGTTCCTGGGGGGTCCCTGGGAAGGTTGTGGGGGTGCCGGGGGGGGTTTTGGGGGGTTCCCGGGGGTGTTTCGGGGGTCCCGAGGGGTTCCCGGGGGTGTTTCGGGGGTCCCTGACCCCCCCGTGCCCCCCAGTTCTGCTGGCAGGACGAGGAGGCCGAGGGCACCATGGAGTTCGTGCTGGGCATCGCCCGGGCCCTGCGGAGCCTGCGGGCAGCGCACGGCCTGACCCGCCAGAGACCCCCCTGTGCGTGGGGAGGGGGCTTGGGGGGCTTGGGGGGGCTTGAACCAGGGTTTGGGGGGGTTTAATGGGGGTCTGGGGGGTCCCGGGCCCTGCGGAGCCTGCGGGCAGCGCACGGCCTGACCCGCCAGAGACCCCCCTGTGCGTGGGGAGGGGGCTTGGGGGGCTTGGGGGGGTCCTGGGGGGCTTTGGGGGGGCTCAAATGGAGGTTTGGGGGGGTCCTTGGGGGGCTCAGATGAGGCTTTGGGGCTCTCCGGGGGTGTCTGGGGGTTCCCGGGGGTCCCTGGGGGTCTCAGAGTGTTCCCGGGGGTCTCAGGGTGGTCCCGGGGGTCCCGGGGGTCTCTAACCCCTCTCTCTGCGCCCCCTGCCCAGGTTTCCTGCAGTGCCCTGATCCTGGGTGGGGGTCCCGGGGGTCCCTGGGGGTCTCAGGGTGTTCCCGGGGGTCTCAGGGGGGTCCCGGGGGTCTCTAACCCCCCTCTCCATCTCCCCCTGCCCAGGTTTCCTGCAGTGCCCCGACCCCTCCTGGGGGTCCCGGGGTCCCTGGGGGTCTCAGGGTGTTCCCGGGGGTCCCTGGGGGTCCCTGGGGGTCCCTGGGGGTCTCTAACCCCTCTCTGTGCCCCCTGCCCAGGTTTCCTGCAGTGCCCCGACCCCTCCTGGGGGTCCCGGGCCCGGCGCTGCCGGGGGCTCCTGCGGGCGCTGGGGGGGGTGGGCTCGGTGCGGCTGCTGGGGGGGGGTCGGGAGCCCCCCCAGGGCTGCGCCGTGGCCGTGGCCTCGGAGCGCTGCACGGTGCACCTGGCGCTGCAGGTGAGCCCCGCCCCGTGACGTCAGCGCCGCCGCCGTGACGTCAGCGCCCCGTGGGGGGGGGGGAGTTGGGGAGGTTTGGGGGCACTGGGGGGGTTTGGGGTCACTTTAGGGGGGTTTGGGCCATTTTGGGGGGGGTTTGGGGTCACTTTGGGGTCACTTTGGGGGGTTTGGGGTCACTTTAGGGGGGGTTGGGTCACTTTGGGGGGTTTGGGGTCTCTTTGGGGGGTTCAGGGGGGTTGGGGGTCAGTTTTGGGGTCCCTTTGGGGGGGTTGGGTTCACTTTAGGGGGGTTTGGGCCATTTTGGGGGGGTTTGGGGTCACTTTGGGGTCCCAGCACCGCCGTGCCATCCCGGCCCGGCCCCACCCCGTTTTTGGGGTTATTTTCCCCATTTTAGGGTCTCGTGGACCCCCCCTCGGAGCCGGGTTGGGTGGGGGGGGTCACAAGGAGCTGACCCCGTTTTTGGGGGGGTTTTTCCCCCTTTTAGGGCATCGTGGACCCCCCCTCGGAGCTGGCCCGGCTCGGGGGGCGGCGCCGGGAGCTCGGCCGGGCCCTGGAGCGGCTCCGGGAGCGCCGGGGGGGCCCCGGGTACCCCCAGAAGGTGCCCCCCCACGTGCAGGAGGCCGACGAGGCCAAGGTGGGGCCGGGGGGGTCCTGGGGGGGGTCTGGGGGCTGGGGGAGGGGGTTTGGGGGGGTCAGATGGGGCATTGAGGGCTGGGGGAGGGGCTCTGGGGGGATTTTGGGGGGTCTCAGGGGGTGCTGAGGGGGTTGGGGGGCTCTGGGAGGGGATTTTGGGGATTTTTGGGGGGTCCTGGGGGGTCCCAGCCCGCGTCCCCTCCCCCGCAGCTGGCCCAGCTGGAGTCGGAGCTGCGGAACGTTCTGGAAGCCGAGGAGCTGATGAGGAAAATGCTGTGACCCCCCCCAGGACCCCCCCCCAAATAAAGGCGTTCTTGGCCCCGCCCCCGCCGCTGTCATTTGGGGGACCCCTTGTGGGGGCGTGGCCACGCCAAGCTCCGCCCCCGTGTGCGGCCGGGTTAATGAGGGGGCGTGGTTGAGTCTGGCCCCGCCCCGTCCCGCGCGGACAATGGGGGTGGGCGTGGCCGCGGGGGATTCTGGGATCGGGGCGGCCGCGGGTGAGGGGGGGGCTTGGGGGGGGTCGGGGGTCCCGGGGGGGCTTGGGGAGGGTCCCGGGGGGCTCTGGGGGGGTCTCGGGGGTCTTCGGGGGGGCTCTGGGGTCCCTGTCCGTGGGTTTGGGCCCTGGGGGGTCTCGGGGGGTCCCGGGGGGCTCTGGGTTGGGGCGGGGGTCTCGGGGGTCCCGGGGCGGCTCTGGGGGGGTCTCCGGGGGTCCCTGCGGAGTCTCGGGGGGTCCCGGGGGGCTTTGGGTTGGGGCGGGGGTCCCTGGGGGGGGGGTTGAGGGGCCGCTCTTCGGGGGGGTTCCGGGGGGGGGGGCTGCTCCCCCCATTAATTAGCGTTAATTAGCGCTAATGAGCCCCCGTTAATCAGCCCCGCCGCCCCCCCCCCCCCTCAGCTCCGCCAGCGCCGAGGCCGAAGGCTCCGCCCGCCCGCCCCTCCCCCACCTCCAGCCGGGCCGGGGGTCCCGCAGCGCCCCCCCCCCGAGCCCCCCCCACTCTCCCAGCCCCGAAATCGCCGCTTTTCACCCCAAACCCCCCCGGACCCCCCCCATGGCCGAAACCTTCGGGCACTTCACGCACGCGCTGCTGCGGGCGCTGCCCCCCCCGGGAGACCCCCGCCAGGAGGCGGCGGGGGTCGCGGGCCCCGATTTGGGGGGGGTCTCGCCGAAGGCGCGGCGGCAGTGGGGGGTGCTGGGGGGGGTCCTGCGGCAGCGCCTGGGGCTGCAGCTGCTGGAGCTGCCCCCGGCCCGGGGGGGGCTCCGGGGGGCGCTCCTGGAGGAGCTGCTGGTGCTGCAGGGGGGGACGGCGCTGCTGACCCGGCCGGGACCCCCCCGGCACGAGGAGGTACCGGGGGGGGGGTGGGGGGCGGGGGGTGGGAATGGGAATGGGGGGGGTGGGAATGGGGGGGTGGGAATGGGGGTCTTCTGGGGGGGGTGGGAATGGGGGGGCTCCTTTTGGGGGGGTGGGAATGGGAATGGGGGGGTGGGAATGGGGGGCTTCTTTTGGGGAGGGGGCAATGGGAATGGGGGGGTGGGAATGGGGGGCTCCTTTTGGGGGGGGGGAATGGGAATGGGGGGGGTGGGAATGGGGGGCTTCTTCTGGGGGGGTGGGAATGGGAATCGGGGGGCTTCTTTTGGGGAGGGGGGAATGAGGGGTGGGAATGGGGGGGCTCCTTTTGGGGGGGTGGGAATGGGAATGGGGGGGCTCATTTTGGGGAGGGGGGAATGGGAATGGGGGGCTCATTTTGGGGAGGGGGGAATGGGGGGCTCATTTTGGGGGGGGCTGCCCTGAGCTGGAGCGGCCTGGGAGGGGTCTCGGGGTGGGGGGGCCCGGATTGGGGGTCTCGGGTGCTGAGGGAGGGTCCCGGGTGTTGGGGAGGGGGGGGTCCGGACACCCCCTGAGCCCCCCCCCGCCCCCTGTCCGGGGTCCCGCCTGCCGGGGGGGTCTCAGTGGCCGCGGAGGGGGTGGGGGAGGGGCGGTGGGTGCGGTGCCCCCCCCGTGACCCCCCCCGTGCCCCCTCCCCAGCTCGGGGGGCTCCGGGAGGTGCTGGAGCAGCTCCAGCTCCGCGTGCTCTCGGTCAGCGACGAGGGGGCGGCGCTGGACGGGGGGGACGTTCTGTTCACCGGTGAGTCTGGGGGCGCCCCCGACCACCCTCCCCCACCCCCCCGGGACCCCCCCCGGGACCCCCCAGAGGTCCTGAGACCCCCCTGCCCCCCCCCAGGCCGGGAATTCTTCGTGGGAATTTCCCGCTGGACCAACCTGCGCGGGGCCGAGGCCGTGGCCGACGCCTTCAGGGTGAGACCCCCGAGAGGGGGGGTCTGGGGGCTTTGGGGGGGTCCTGGGGGGCTTTGGGGTGGGCTGGGGGGGCTTTGTGGGGTTGGGGGGTCTGGGGGGATTGGGGGGGGTCCCAGGGGATTTTAGGGGGATTCATGGGGCAATCCCTGGGATTTTGGGGGGATTCCTGTTATCCCGGGGGGTTTTTGGGGGTCCCAGGGGGTTTGGGGGGTCCCGGGGGGGTTTGGGGGATCCTGGGGGAGTTTTGGGGGTCCCAGGGGGTCCTGACCCCCCCGTGCCCCTCCCCCCCAGGACTTCACGGTGTCCACGGTGCCGGTGGGGGGCGGGGGGCGGCTGAAGGGCTTCTGCAGCATGGCCGCCCCCCAGACCCTCGCCCACGGCAGCAGCGACCCCGCCCTGAGAGCCGTCAAGGTTTGGGGGGAAAAAACCAGGATTTGGGGAAAAAACGGGATTGGGGGAAAAAAACGGGATTGGGGGGAAAAACGGGATTGGGGAAAAAAAAACGGGATTGGGGGGAAAAACGGGATTTGGGGAAAAAAACGGGATTGGGGGAAAAAAACGGGATTTGGGGTAGAAATCCCAGTTTGGGGGTGGTTTTGGGGTGTTTTTTGGGTCCGTTTTCGGGTGGGTTTTGGGTCGGTTTTTGGGCTGGTTTTGGTGTGGGTTTTGGGTCAGTTTTGGGTCAGTTGATTTCGGGTGGTTTTGCGCCGTTTTGGGTCAGTTTTTTGGGTGATTTTGGGTCAGTTTTTGGGCTGTTTTTTGGGTCAGTTTTATGCGGTTTCGGGTCAGTTTTGGGTCAGTTTTTGGGTTGGTTTTGGGCTGGTTTTGGGTCGGTTTTTGGGCTGGTTTTGGTGTGGGTTTTGGGTCAGTTTTTTGGGTGATTTTGGGTCAGTTTTATGCGGTTTTGGGTCAGTTTTGGGTGAGTTTTTGCTGTGGGTTTTGGCTCAGTTTCGGCTCAGTTTTGGGTCAGTTCTGGGCTGTTTTTGGGTGCATTTCGTGCGGTTTGGGGTCAGTTTATGGTGTGGTTTTGGGTCAGTTTTGGGTCAGTTTTGGGTGGGTTCTGGGCTGTTTTTTGGGTGCATTTCGGCTCAGTTTCGGGTCAGTTTCGGGTGGATTCTGGGTCAGTTTTTGGGTGGGTTTTGGCTCAGTTTTTGGGTGCATTTCGTGCTGTTTGGGGTGACGTTGCTGCCGCTGCCGCAGGCCATGGAGCAGCTCTCGGACCACCCCTGCTGGCGGCTGCCGCTGCCCGACGACGCGGCGGGGAATTGTCTCTTCGTGCGCCCGGGGGGGCTCCCGGGGGGGCTCCTGCTGCACCGCGGCCCCGACGAGTTCCCGCGCAGCCAGAGGGTGGGCGGGGCCTAAGGGGGCGGGGCCAGGGTGTGGCCAACGGGGGTGGTCCTAACCAGGGCGGGGCCAAAGGGGGCGTGGCTCAGGGAAATACCTGGGGCTGATTTTGGGGTGGGGGGCTCGAGTTCCCGCGCAGCCAGAGGGTGGGCGGGGCCTAAGGGGTGTGGTCAGGGTGTGGCGAACTGGGGCGTTCCTGACCAGGGTGTGGCAAAATGGGGCGTGGCTCAGGGAAATACCAGGAGCTGATTGGGTGGGGGTTGAGTGGGCGTGGCTCTGTGGGTGGGATTTCCAGTGGGTGTATCTGGGTGGGGTTTGAGTGGGTGTGGCTCTTGGGGGTTAGTGGGCGTGGCTCCGTGGGTGGGATTTTCAGTGGGTGTGTCTGTGTGGGTGGGGTTTTAATGGGTGTGGCTCCATGTGGGTGGGGTTTTCAGTGGGCGTGTCTGTGTGGGTGGGGTTTTCAGTGAGCGTTATCTTTCCATGGGTGGGGCTGTGGGGCGTGGCCATGCCCTGACCCCTCCCCCCGCCCCCCCAGGCCTTCCAGAAGGTTCCGGGGGTGCAGCTGGTGCCGCTGGACCTGAGCGAGGTGGCCAAGGTGGGCGGGGCCCTGAGCTCCTGCTGCGTCCTGCTCTGGGCGCGGCCGGGGGGGCGGGGCCAGCCCTGACCCCACCCCTTTTTTAAACCCCACCCCCCCGTGGCCGCCTCCCCTCCCCCCTTCTGCCTTAAGGAGGCGCCCGGGACCGAATTTACAAAAAAACGCCGATTTTAATGAATTCATAATTAACGAGCGATCTCCTCTGTGGGGGGAGGGGCGGGGCGCGTGCGGGGGCGGGGCAGGGGCGGGGCGGGGGGCGGGGTCACAGCGCCCAGGGCAGGCGGAAGGCCTGGGGGGGGAGGGGCGTGCAGTGCGAGGCCTCGAAGTCCTGCAGGTGCTGCTGGGCCTGGGGGAGGGGCGGGAGGGCGGGGTCAGCGCCGGGACACGCCCACCCGGCCGCGCCCACCCAGGCCACGCCCACACTCACCAGGTAGAGCGCCAGCTGCCGGCGCTGGGCGGGGCTCAGCTCCTCACCTGCGGGGCGGGGCCGAGCTCAGGGGGTGTGGCCAGGGACACGCCCAGCCCGTGATTGGTTCCTCTGCCTGAGCTGGCAGCCAATCACTGCAGGGCCCTGCCAGCGCTGCCACGCCCTGCGCTCCCATTGGTTCCTTCTCACCCTGCCCAGTCACGCCCCATTAAGCACCGCCCATCCCGGCCACGCCCCTGCCCCGCCCATCCCAAGGCTCCAGGAAAAGGGGGGAGGTGCAATCGCCTGCGAAGGCCCCGCCCAGCCCCTGCCACACCCTGCCATGCCCCGCCCACCCTGGCCCCACCCATACCCAGCCCCCAGGAGGAGGGGGGGCTGGAGCCGCCCCCAGCCCCGCCCCTGCCCCGCCCACCGCGGCAAGCCCCGCCCACCGAGGGTCCAGGGGAAGGGGGGGCTGCGGTCCCCGGCCCAGGCCTGGAGCTGCCCCCAGCCCCGCCCCTGCCCCGCCCAGCCCCGCCCACCGCGCCAAGCCCCGCCCACCGAGGGTCCAGGGGAAGGGGGGGCTGCGGTCCCCGGCCCAGGCCTGGAGCTGCCCCCGGCACCAGCCCTCGTCGGGGGGGGAGGGGCGCAGCACGGAGCCTGGGGGAGGGGAGATGGGCGGGGTCAGAGCAGGAAATGGGGAGGGGGCACAGAGGGGGGGAGGGGGACACAAAACACGGGGATTGGGGAATGAAAACGGGGGGAGAAACACAAAAATCGGGACAAAACACAAACAGAAACGGGAGTTATGACCCGAAAACGGAGAGTTTGAGCCCAAAACGGGGGTCAGGGCAAGGGGAGGGCAGAGAGCCCAAAAACGGGGGTTGGACCCCAAAATTGGGGGGTTGGAACCCAAAAACTGAGAGCTAGAACCCAAAATTGGGGGGTTTGACCCCAAAATCGGGGTTGGACCCCAAAATTGGGGGTCTGACCCCAAAACGGGGGGTTGGACCCCAAAAACTGAGAGCTAGAACCCAAAACTGGGGGGTTTGACCCCAAAACTGGGGGGTTTAACCCCAGAAGTGCCAAACTGGACCCCAAAACTGGGAGAGAAACCCCAAAAATGGGGGGGGGGGTCTCACCCCGATTGGGGGGGGGTGGGGTCACTCAGAGCCCACCCGGGGGTCCCACCCGGGGGTCCCACCCCCCATTTGGGGAGGGGTCACTCACTCAGAGCCCACCCGGGGGTCCCACCCCCCATTTGGGGAGGGGTCACTCAGAGCCCACCCAGGGGTCCCAGCCCCATTTGGGGAGGGGTCACTCAGAGCCCACCCAGGGGTCCCAGCCCCATTTGGGGAGGGGTCACTCAGAGCCCACCCGGGGGTCCCTCAGAGCCCACCCGGGGGGTCCCACCCCCCATTTGGGGAGGGGTCACTCATTCAGAGCCCACCCAGGGGTCCCACCCGGGGGTCCCAGCCCCATTTGGGGAGGGGTCACTCACTCAGAGCCCACCCAGGGGTCCCTCAGAGCCCACCCGGGGGTCCCACCCCCCATTTTG
The DNA here is from genome assembly GCF_027477595.1 of Haemorhous mexicanus. Classification (NCBI taxonomy): domain Eukaryota; kingdom Metazoa; phylum Chordata; class Aves; order Passeriformes; family Fringillidae; genus Haemorhous; species Haemorhous mexicanus. The sequence goes on from NW_026776056.1 coordinate 30,349, forward strand.
GGGAGGGGTCACTCACTCTGCTCCTCGGGGGTCGCGGCCTCCAGCCACTCCCGCACCGCCTGCAGCCCCTCCTCCGCCAGCACCTTGGGGTACCTGCCACAGGGGGTCAGGGACCCCCGGGACCCCCCCAGACCCACCCCAGACCCCCCCCAGACCCCCCAAGACCCCACCAGACCCCCCAGACCCACCTGAGACCCCCCCAGACCCCCTCAGACCCCCCCCGACCCCCACAGGACCCCTCAACCCACCTGAGACCCCCCCAGATCCCCCCCAGACCCACCTGGG
>NW_026776057.1:0-30568 GCF_027477595.1 Haemorhous mexicanus
GTATTTTGTGTGGGTTTGGGGGTATTTTGGATTTTTTTTGGTATTTGGGGTGGTTTTGGGGGTATTTTTGGATGTTTTTGGAGTATTTTGGGTGTTTTGGGTGGGTTTGGGGTATTTTGGGTGGTTTTGGGGGTATTTTGGGTATTTAGGGTGGGTTTTAGGGTATTTTGGGTGGTTTTGGGGTATTTTGGATGTTTTGGGGGTATTTTGGGTGGTTTTGGGGTATTTTGGGTGGTTTTGGGTGGTTTTGGGGTTATTTTGGGTATTTTGGGGGTATTTTGGGTGGTTTTTTGGTGGTTTTGGGGTTATTTTGGGTGGTTTTGGGGGTATTTTGGGTGGTTTTGGGGTATTTTGGGGGTATTTTGGGTGCTTTTGGGGCTATTTTGGGTGGTTTTGGGGGTATTTTGGGTGGTTTTGGGGTATTTTGGCTGGTTTTGGGGGTATTTTGGGTGCTTTTTGGGGTATTTTGGGTGGTTTTGGGGGTATTTTGGGTGGGTTTGGGGCTATTTTGGGTGGTTTTGGGGGTATTTTGGGTGCTTTTGGGGGTATTTTGTGTGGTTTTGGGGGATATTTTGGGTGGTTTTGGGGTATTTTGGGTGGTTTTGGGGTTATTTTGGGTGCTTTTGGGGCTATTTTGGGTGGTTTTGGGGGTATTTTGGGTGCTTTTGGGGGTATTTTGGGTGGGTTTGGGGCTATTTTGGGTGGGTTTTGGGCATTCCTGGCTCCGTCCGCGGCTGATCGCGCCCGCCCCTCCCCCACAGCAAGAAGGTCGCCAAGGGCCGCGTGGGCGGGCGCTGGAAGTGACCCCGCCCCTCCTGGCGTCACACCGTATAAACCAACACGTCACACCAATAAACCATTACGTCACCCCTCGCAGCAATCTCGCGTCACTTCCGGTCCTTCCTTCCCGTCACCCCTCGCGCCGCCGTTGCCATGGCGACCCCGCCCCCGCGCTTCCGGCCCCGCCCCCTCCCGGAGCGGCGGCCCCGGCCCCGCCATGGCGGCGGCGGCGGCGGCCCGGGAGCGGCGGCGGGAGCAGCTGCGGCGCTGGGAGGAGGCGGCGGCGGCGGCGCCGGGCCCGGGGGAGGCGGCGGCGAGGCCGGGCCCGCCCCGGGTGCGCTTCGAGCGCCAGGCCGAGTTCCGCGCGGTCTGCGCAGGCGCGGAGCTGGCCGAGGCGCGCGCCATGGTCATGGCGCCCGAGGGCGGGGGGGCGCGCGCTGCTGGGCGGGGCCAACGCCGACGGGATCAGCGCGCTGCACCAGGTGGGCGGGGCCGGGGAGAGGGGCGGGGCTAAAGGCATCGGCGCGCTGCACCAGGTGGGCGGAGCTTGGGAAAGGGGCGTGGTTAGATTTAAAGGGGCCGCCATCTGTAGCGGGGGGTGGGGCATGTTAAAAAGGCGGAGCTTGATTAGACAAAGGCGTGGCTTGATGCAAAGGGGGCGTGGTCATGGGAACGCGCTGCCTGCTTGGTGCGCTGGGCCTTTAAAAGGGGTGGGGCACGGATAAATGGGGGCGTGCTCTGAGGAATGGGGGCGTGGTTAATGCTGACACTGCACCTGTGATGTGTCAGCTGGGCGGGGTCTAAAGGGGGCGTGGTTTGGTCTGTGGGCGCTGTGTGGATGGGTGTGGCTAGCAAGGAAGAGGCGTGGCCTCCAAGTTGAGGGGTGTGGCTTCTGTGTGAGTGACACCTCAGCCAGGAGTGGGTGTGGTCAGACAGGGGTGGGGTCTGTGGGGGAGTGGGAGGGGCTTGAGGCAGAGTGGGCGGAGCTTTGGGGGCCTCAGTGGGGTCTGAGGGGTCCCTGGGGGGGTCCCTGGGGGTGTCCCCAATGTCCCCAGCCCTGTCCCCAATGTCCCCAGTGTCCCCAGTGATGTCCCCGATGTCCCCAGTGATGTCCCCAGTGATGTCCCTGATGTCCCCAGGCCTGCATAGACGAGAACATGGAGGTCGTGCAGTTCCTGGTCGAGAGCGGCGCCGACGTCAACCAGGCCGACAACGAGGGCTGGACCCCCCTGCACGTGGCTGCGGCCTGCGGCTGCCGCCACATCGCCCAGTGAGAGCCAAAACGCCCCAAAAACCACCCAAAACCATGCCCAAAATATCCCCAAAATGTCCCAAAAATATCCCAAAAACATCCCCAAAATGTCCCAAAAATGTCCCCAAAATATCCCCAAAATGTCCCAAAAATATCCTTAAAATGTCCCAAAAATGTCCCAAAAATGTCCCAAAAATATCCCCAAAATGTCCCAAAAATATCCTCAAAATGTCCCAAAAACGCCCCAAAACCATGCCCAAAATATCCCCAAAATGTCCCAAAAATATCCCCAAAATGTCCCGAAAATATCCCAAAACCATGCCCAATATATCCCCAAAATGTCCCAAAAATATCCCCAAAATATCCCCAAAATGTCCCAAAAATATCCCCAAAACATCCCCAAAATGTCCCAAAAATGTCCTTAAAATATCCTCAAAACCTCCCACCCTGCCCGTGGCTGTGGCCTGCGGGTGCAGAGCCAAAAACCACCCCAAATCCACCCCAAAACACCCAAAAACCCCCCCAAAAACCACCCCAAAACCTCCCCAAAACCTCCCCAAAACCACCCCAAAAACCACCCAAAAACCTCCCCAAAACCTCCCCAAAACCACCCCAAAAACCACCCCAAAAACCCCCCCAAAACCACCCCAAAACCACCCCAAAAACCCCCCCAAAACCACCCCAAAAACACCCAAAAACCACCCCAAAAACCACCCCAAAACCACCCCAAAACCTCCCCAAAACCTCCCCAAAACCACCCCAAAAACCACCCAAAAACCTCCCCAAAACCTCCCCAAAACCACCCCAAAAACCACCCCAAAAACCCCCCCAAAACCACCCCAAAACCACCCCAAAAACCACCCCAAAACCACCCCAAAAACACCCAAAAACCACCCCAAAAACCACCCCAAAACCACCCCAAAACCTCCCCAAAACCTCCCCAAAACCTCCCCAAAACCTCCCCAAAACCACCCCAAAAACCACCCCAAAACCACCCCAAAACACCCCAAAGTATCCCCGGAGTATCCCCAAAATATCTTGAAAAGATCCCCAAGAATACCCAAAAAAATCCCCAAAAATCACCTGAAACCAACCGTAACGCCCTGTGCCCCCCCAGCCTCACCTGTGCCCCCCCAGATCCCCCCAGCCTCACCTGTGCCCCCCCAGATCCCCCCAGCCTCACCTGTGCCCTGCCCAGCCTCACCTGTGCCTTGCCCAGAGTCCCCCAGCCTCACCTGTGCCCCGCCCAGCCTCACCTGTGCCCACCTGTGGCAGGTACCTGCTGGATCACGGCGCGGCGGACGCCGCCGCCGTCACCTGTGACCCCCCCAAAACCCCTGTGACCCCCCCCAAACCCCTGTGACCCACCTGTGCCCTGCCCAGCCTCACCTGTGCCCACCTGTGCCCCCCTGTGGCAGGTACCTGCTGGATCACGGCGCGGACGCCGCCGCCGTCACCTGTGACCTGGAGCTGCCGCTGGAGGTGGCCGAGGACGAGGCCCTGGAGGAGCTGCTGAGGGCGGAGCTTCAGCGCAGGGGTGGGCGGGGCCTCCCGGGGCTGGGCGGGGCGTTGAGAGCGAGGTGTGCTTTGGGGTGGGTGGGGCCGTGGGTAGGTGTGGTCTGCAAGTGGGTGTGGCTGGGTGCTGTCAGGGCGTGTCCAGGTGTGCCCAGGTGTGTTACCTGTGCCAGGTGTGCCCAGGTGTGCCCAGGTGTGCCCAGGTGTGCTCAGGTGTGTTACCTGTGCCAGGTGTGGGAGGTGGCAGCGGCCAAGCGAGCCGAGGAGGAGCGCATGCTGCGGGACACGCGGCTCTGGCTGGACTCGGGCCAGCTCCGGGACTGTCCCCACCCGGCCACCGGGGCCAGCGCGCTGCACGTGGCGGCGGCCAAGGGCTACATCGAGGTCATGAGGTGACAGAAACGGGCAGCTCTGGGGCACCTCCGGCTGGTTTGGGATTTTTGGGGCTTTTTGGGGTTTATTTGGGTTTTTTGGGTTTATTTGGGTTTTTTGGGTTTTTTTGGGTTTTTTGGGGGGGTTTTGGGCAGGTTTGGGGGGTTTTGGGGTTTTTGGGGCTGTCCCCACCAGCGCACTGCCAAGGGCTACATCGAGGTCATGAGGTGACAAAGACGGGCAGCTCTGGGGCACTTCCGGCTGCTTTGGGGCTTTTTGGGGTTTTTTGGGGCTTTTTGGGGGGTTTTTGGGGGATTTTGGGGTTTTTTGGGGTTTTTGGGGGGATTTTGGGGGGTTTTGGGGTTTTTGGGGCTGTCCCCACCATTGCGCTGCCAAGGGTGACATCGAGGTCATGAGGTGACAGAAACGGGGACCTTTGGGGCACCTCGGGCTGCTTTGGGATTTTTGGGGCTTTTTGGGGCTTTTTGGGGTTTATTTGGGTTTTTTGGGGTTTATTTGGGGGGTTTTTTTGGGGAATTTTGGGGTTTTTGGGGTTTTTGGGGCTGTCCCCACCAGCGCACTGCCAAGGGTGACATCGAGGTCATGAGGTGACAAAGACGGGCAGCTCTGGGGCGCCTCGGGCTGGTTTGGGCTTTTTGGGGCTTTTTGGGGTTTATTTGGGCTTTTTGGGGTTTATTTGGGGGTTTTTGGGGGGATTTGGGCAGGTTTGGGGGGTTTTTGGGGCTGTCCCCACCAGCGCGCGGCCAAGGGTGACATCGAGGTCATGAGGTGACAAAAACGGGGACCTTTGGGGCTTTTTGGGGTCCCCCGGCTGGTTTTGGGTCCCCCGAGGTGTTCGTGTGTCCCCTGAGCTGTGTTTGGGGTCACCTGGGCTGCTTTTTGGGGTCACAAAGGCCGTTTTTGGGTCCCCCGAGGTGGTTTTGGGGTCCCCTGTGCTGGTTTTGGGGTCCCCCGAGGTGGTTTTGGGCTCCCAGAGGGGTTTCTGGGCTCCCAGAGGGGTTCTGTGTCCCTCGAGATGTTTTTGGGGTCCCCCGAGGTGTTTTTGGGGTCCCCTGTGCTGGTTTTGGGTCCCCTGAGGTGTTTTTGTGTCCCCTGAGGTGTTTCTGGGGTCCCCCGAGGTGGTTTTGGGCTCCCAGAGGGGTTTTTGGGCTCCCAGAGGTGTTTCTGGGGTCCCCCGAGGTGTTTTTGGGGTCCCCTGTGCTGTTTCTGGGGTCCCCCGAGGTGTTTTTGGGCTCCCAGAGGGGTGTTTGTGTCCCCAGGCTGCTGCTGGCCGCGGGCTACGACCCCGACGTGCGGGACAAGGACGGCTGGACGCCGCTGCACGCGGCCGCGCACTGGGGCGTGGAGGAGGCGTGCCGGCTGCTCTGCGAGCACCTCTGCGACATGAGCCCCCAGAACAACGTGGTCAGAGCGCCTTTGGGGTCTTCGGGGGTTTTGGGGATTTTTGGGATTTTTTGGGGATTTTTTGGGGGGATTTTTGGGGTGTTTTTGGGGGTTTTGGGGCGTGCCGGCTGCTCTGCGAGCACCTGTGCGACATGAGCCCCCAGAACAACGTGGCCAGAGCGCCTTTGGGGGGGTCTTGGGGGCACATTGGGGTCTTAGGGGTTTTGGGGATTTTTTGGGGATTTTTTGGGATTTTTTGGGGGGTTTTTGGGGGGTTTTTGGGGATTTTTTGGGATTTTTGGGGGGTTTTGGGGGCGTGCCCGGCTGCTCTGCGAGCACCTGTGCGACATGAGCCCCCAGAACAACGTGGTCAGAGCGCCTCTGGGGGCACTTGGGGGTTTTGGGGATTTTTTGGGATTTTTTGGGGATTTTTTTGGGGGGTTTTCAGGGATTTTTTGGGATTTTTTGGGGGTTTTGGGGCGTGCCGGCTGCTCTGCGAGCACCTCTGCGACGTGAGCCCCCAGAACAACGTGGTCAAGAGCGCCTTTGGGGGCCCTTGGGGGCACTTTGGGGTCTTGGGGGTGTTGGGGGATTTTTTGGGGATTTTTTGGGGATTTTTTTGGGGATTTTTTGGGGGGTTTTTGGGGGATTTTTTGGGATTTTTTGGGGGTTTTGGGGCGTGCCGGCTGCTCTGCGAGCACCTGTGCGAGGTGAGCCCCAGAACCAGAGGATGAGGATGGAATCTGGGGCATTTCTGGGATCTTTAGGGATTTGTTGGGGATTTTGGGATTTCTTTAGGAGTTAAGTGGATTTGGGGTTTTTAGGGATTTTTGGGGATTTTTGGGGATTTTTTGGGGATTTTTGGGGTGTTTTTGGAGTGGGTTTTGGGGAAGGTTTTGAGAGCTCTTGGGGTGAGTTTTGGGATCGTTTTGGGGATTATTGGGTTTTTTTTGGGGGGTGGTTTTGGGGTGGTTTTGGGGGTTTTTGGGGTCGGGTCCCCACCGTGTCCCCCCCCAGGGGCAGCGTCCCTGTGACCTGGCGGATGAGGAGACCCTGCCCCTGCTGGAGGAGCTGCAGCGGCGCCAGCTGCACGTGAGAGCCCAGATCCCTCAGATTCACCCCAAAAACTGCCCAGATTCACCCCAAAACCCTCACATTCACCCCAAAATCCTCAGATTCACCCCAAAATCCTCAGATTGACCCCAAAACCGCCCAGATTCACCCCAAAACCCTCACATTCACCCCAAAATCCCTCAGATTCACCCCAAAACCCTCACATTCACCCCAAAATCCCTCACATTCACCCCAAAACCACCCAGATTCACCCCAAAATCCTCAGATTGACCCCAACATCCTCACATTCACCCCAAAATCCACACATTCACCCCAAAACCGCCCAAATTCACCCCAAAACCCTCAGATTCACCCCAAAACTGCCCAGATTCACCCCAAAATCCACACATTCACCCCAAAATCCCTCACATTCACCCCAAAATCCCTCAGATTCACCCCAAAACCGCCCAGATTCACCCCAAAACCGCCCAGATTCACCCCAAAATCCACACATTCACCCCAAAATCCCTCAGATTCACCCCAAAACCCTCAGATTCACCCCAAAATCACCCAAGTTCACCCCAAACTGCACAGAATCCCCCCAGAACCCCAAATTCACCCCAAAACCAGCCGAAATCACCCCAAACCCCCAAATCCGCCCCCAGTCTCCCCAAACCCGAATCCCCCCAGGACCCCCCGGCCCCTCCCCCATCCCGGGGTCCCCCCCAGCCCTGGGGGTCCTGACCGCCCCTCCCCCCTCCCCCCCAGCTCCGAAGCCAGAAGGACCCGGGGGCCCCTCCCCCACCCCCGGCGGCGCCGGACCCCGAGGGAGCCCCTCCCCCCACGGGGGGCGGCAAGCACCGACGGTGAGACCCCAAAACCCCCCCAAATCACCCCAAATCACCCCAAAATCACCCCCAAAACCCCCCAAATCACCCCAAATCACCCCAAAATCACCCCCCAAAATAACCCCCAAAACCCCCCAAAATATCCCCAAATCAGCCCAAAATCACCCCCAAAACCCCCCCAAATCACCCCAAAAATCACCCCAAAAATACCCCCAAAAACCCCAAAATACCCCAAAATCACTCCAAAAATCCCCCCAAAATAACCCCCAAATACCCCAAAATCCCCCCAAATCCCCCCAAAAATACCCCCCAAATACCCCCCAAATACCCCAAAATCACTCCAAAAATCACCCCAAAAATAACCCCCAAAACCCCCCAAAATAACTCCAAAATACCCCAAAAATCACCCCAAAAATCACCCCCAGAATACCCCAAAACCACACAGAATCACCCAAAAATCACCGCCAAATACCCCAAAACCACCCCAAACCACCCCCGGACCCCCCAAGTCCCCGTTTTTCCCCCCAAAGTGAAAGTGTATGTTTTTGTTTTGCCCAAACCCGCCGTTTCTCGCCCCAGCAGCTCGGTGTCCCGCCCCAGCTCCCTAGGAGCCCCAAAATCCCCATTTTTACCCAAAATCCCCATTTTTACCCCCAAAATCCCCATTTTTACCCCCAAAATCCCCATTTTTACCCCCAAAATCCCCATTTTTACCCCCAAATCCCCATTTTTACCCCCAAAATCCCCATTTTTTACCCCAAATCCCCATTTTTTTACCCCAAATCCCCATTTTTTTACCCCAAATCCCCGTTTTTTTACCCCAAATCCCCGTTTTTTGCCCAAAATCCCCATTTTTTTGCCCCAAATCCCCATTTTTTTGCCCCAAATCCCCGTTTTTTGCCCAAAATCCCCATTTTTACCCCTAAAATCCCCGGTTTTTTGCCCCAAGTCCCCGTTTTCCCCCCCAAGTGAAAGTGTATGTTTTTGTTTTGCCCAAACCCGCCGTTTCTCGCCCCAGCACCTCGGTGTCCCGCCCCAGCTCCCTGGGAGCCCCAAAATCCCCATTTTTGCCCCAAATCCCCATTTTTACCCCCAAAATCCCCATTTTTTTACCCCAAATCCCCGTTTTTTACCCCAAATCCCCATTTTTTTGCCCCAAATCCCCGTTTTTTTGCCCCAAGTCCCCGTTTTCCCCCCCAAGTGAAAGTGTATGTTTTTGTTTTGCCCAAACCCGCCGTTTCTCGCCCCAGCAGCTCGGTGTCCCACCCCAGCTCCCTGGGAGCCCCAAATCCCCGTTTTTTGCCCCAAATCCCCATTTTTTTGCCCCAAATCCCCGTTTTTTACCCCTAAAATCCCCGTTTTTTTTGCCCCAAATCCCCATTTTTTTACCCCAAAATCCCCATTTTTTTGCCCCAAATCCCCGGTTTTTTACCCCAAATCCCCGATTTTTTGCCCCAAGTCCCCGTTTTCCCCCCCAAGTGAAAGTGTATGTTTTTGTTTTGCCCAAACCCGCCGTTTCTCGCCCCAGCAGCTCGGTGTCCCGCCCCAGCTCCCTGGGAGCCCCAAAATCCCCATTTTTTTGCCCCAAATCCCCATTTTTTTGCCCCAAATCCCCATTTTTTTGCCCCAAATCCCCGTTTTTTGCCCCAAAATCCCCATTTTTACCCCTAAAATCCCCGTTTTTTGCCCCAAACCCCGTTTCCCCCCCCAAAGTGAAAGTGTATGTTTTTGTTTTGCCCAAACCCGCCGTTTCTCGCCCCAGCAGCTCGGTGTCCCACCCCAGCTCCCTGGGAGCCCCAAAATCCCCATTTTTACCCCAAATCCCCATTTTTACCCCCAAATCCCCATTTTTTTTACCCCAAATCCCCATTTTTTACCCCCAAAATCCCCATTTTTTTACCCCAAATCCCCATTTTTTTACCCCAAATCCCCATTTTTTACCCCAAATCCCCGTTTTTTACCCCAAATCCCCGTTTTTTACCCCAAATCCCCATTTTTTTACCCAAAATCCCCGTTTTTTTGCCCCAAAATCCCCGTTTTTCCCCCCGAAGAGAAAGTGTATGTTTTTGTTTTGCCCAAACCCGCCGTTTCTCGCCCCAGCAGCTCGGTGTCCCGCCGCAGCTCCCGGGAGAAGCTGTCGCTGCTGCAGGCCCGGGAGAGGGTGGGGGAGGGGGCGCTGCCCCCCCCCCCTCAGCCCCCCGGGTGGGGGAGGGGCCGAGAGCGACGAGGGGGGGGGAGAGCGAGGGGGAGGGGCCGGAGGGAGAGCCCCGCCCCCCGCCGGGGGGTGAGCGCGGGTTGGGGCAAAAACCGGGGAAATTGGGAAATTGGGGGGATTTGGGATCAAAACCGGGGAAATTGGGGAATTGGGATCAAAACCAGGGATTTTGGGAAATTGGGAAATTGGGGTCAAAACCGGGGATTTTGGGAAAATGGGGAATTGGGGAAATTGGGAAATTGGGGGATTTGGGATCAAAACCGGGGAAATTGGGAAATGGGGGAGTTGGGGAGAAAAGGGGGATTTTGGGGAATTGGGGGATTTTGGGATCAAAAGCGGGGAAATTGGGGAATTGGGGAATTTTGGGGAGAAAAGGGGGATTTTGGGAAATTGGGGAATTTTGGGGAGAAAAGGGGGATTTTGGGAAATTGGGAAATTGGGGGATTTGGGATCAAAACTGGGGAAATTGGGAAATTGGGGAGAAAAGGGGGATTTTGGGAAATTGGGGGATTGGGGGATTTGGGATCAAAACTGGGGATTTTGGGGAATTGGGATCAAAACCAGGGAAATTGGGAAATTGGGGATTTGGGGTCAAAACTGGGGAAATTGGGGAATTGGGGGATTTGGGGTCAAAACCGGGTATTTTGGTAAAATTGGGGTTTGGGGGAAAGTGGGGATGTTGGACCAAAAGGGAATTTTTGAGATCAAACTGGGGGACTTTGGTAAAATGAGATTTTGGGGGAAAAAAGGGATTTTGGGTGGGTTTGGGTGGGAAAAAGTGAATTTAAGGGGGGGGGGGAAAGGATTTGGGGAGGTTTTGGGTGGAGAAATGCGGATTTTGGGGGAGAAAGGGGCATTTTGGGGATTTTGGGGATTTTGGGGGCTCTCAGGAGGGGGAGGGGTCTCTCACTGCCCCTCCCCCCTCAGACCCCCCCGAGGCTCCGCCCCCCAACGGCCCCTCCCCCCCGTTGCCGGTAAGGCCCCTCCCCCACTCCCCCACTTTCGGGCAAAGGGGCGGGGCCCGGGCGTGGCCCCGCCCCCACCGCCCCCCCAGCCCCCCCCCGGGGCTCTCTGCAGGTCCGGCTCCCTGGGGGCGTGGCCAAGCCCCGCCCGGGACACGCCCCCCGCCCAGGCCCCGCCCCCCGTGCGCCGCTCCGCCTCCTCCCCACGCCTGCAGGCTCCGCCCACGGTGAGGCCACACCCCCCTGGTATAAACCACGCCCTTCTCTCTGCTGGGCCACGCCCCCTCATGGCCCCTCCCCCCACAGGGTTCGGAGCCCCCCGGCCGCCCCTCCCCCACCCAGAGACCCCCCAGGTGAGGCCGGGGTGGGAGAGGGGCTGGAAGGGGGAGGGGCTTAAACCGGGGGGGGGATTTAAGGGGAGGGACTTGAAAGGGGAGGGGTTTAAAATGGGGAGGAGCTTAAAATGGGAGGGGCCTAAAGGGGGAGGAGTTTTAAAGGGGAGGGGCTTTAAAAGGAATGGTTTCTAAATGGGAGGGGCTGAAAGGGGGAGTGGCTTAAAGTGGGAGGGGCCTAACGCTTGTGCCCCTCCCCCACAGCCCCTCCCCCGCCCCGCCCAGAGCCCCCCCGGGACCCCCCCGAGCCGCGGGTGCGCAGGTGAGGCCCCCAAATTCCCCCAAATTCCCCAAATTCCCCAAATTCCCCTTTTTCCCCCAAATTCCCCATTTTCCCCCAAATTCCCCATTTTCCCCCAAATTCCCCCAAATTCCCCATTTTCCCCCAAATTCCCCCAAATTCCCGTTTTTCCCCCAAATTTCCGTTTTTCCCCCAAATTTCCGTTTTTCCCCCAAATTCCCCATTTTCCCCCAAATTCCCCTTTTTCCCCAAATTCCCCAAATCCCCCATTTTCCCCCAAATTCCCGTTTTTGCCCCCAAACCCCCCAGGCCGTTCCAGCCCCCGGCCCGGGACGAGGAGTCGGAGTCGCAGCGCAAGGCCCGGAGCCGCCTGATGAGGCAGGCACGGAGAGCCACCCAGGTGGGACCCAAAACCGCCTGAAATCACCCCAAAGTCACCCTGAAAACCCACCCCAGAACTGCCCCAAAACTGCCCCAAATTCACCCAAAAACTGCCCCAAAATCACCCTGAAAACCCACCCCAAAAACTGCCCCAAAACCGCCTGAATTCACCCCAAAATCACCCTGAAAATCCACCCCAAAACTGCCCCAAAACTGCCCCAAACCCACCCCAAAAACTGCCCCAAAACTGCCCCAAATTCACCCAAAAACTGCCCCAAAACCACCTGAATTCACCCCAAAATCACCCTGAAAATCCACCCCAAACTGCCCCAAAACCGCCTGAATTCACCCCAAAATCACCCTGAAAACCCACCCCAAAAACTGCCCCAAAACCGCCTGAATTCACCCAAAAAACTGCCCCAAAATCACCCTGAAAACCCACCCAAAACTGCCCCAAAACCACCTGAAAATCACCCTAAAAACTGCCCAAAATCACCCGAATACTGCCCTAAAAGCTGCCCCAAATCCACCCCAAAATCACCCCAAAAACGGCCCCAAAATCACCTCAAATCCACCCCAAAAAACTGCCCCAAATTCACCCCAAAAACGGCCCCAAAACCACCAGAAAATCACCCAAAAACTGCCCCAAATCACCCAAAAAACTGCCCCAAATTCACCTCAAAAACGGCCCCAAAACCACCTGAAAATCACCCAAAAACTGCCCCAAAAATCACCCAAAACCTGCCCTAAAACCTGCCCCAAAATTACCCCAAAATCACCCCAAAAACGGCCCCAAAACCACCTGAAAATCACCCCAAAAACTGCCCCAAAATCTCCCCAAAATCTCCCCAAAACTGCCCCAAAATTACCTGAAAATCACCCCAAAACCTGCCCCAAAACTGCCCCAAAATCTCCCCAAAATCTGCCCCAAACCCTCCCCCAGCCCTGCCCCAAAATCCGCCTGATTCACCCCAAAAACCACCCGGAGCCGCCCAGGGGTGACCCCGGTGACCCCTGGGTGACCCCTGACCCCAGGGCGTGACCCTGACCGAGCTGAGGGCGGCGGAGCAGGGGATTGGCCGAGCCGCCGAGGGGCGTGGCCAGGAGCAGCCAATCAGGGACGAGGGCGGGCGGGAGCCGGCTGTGAGTGTTTGGGGAGAATTCGGGGGGTTTTGGGCAATTCTGGGGGGAATTCGGGGGATTTTGGGGAGAATTGAGATTTTGGGGCATTTTGGGGGGAATTCAGGGAATTTTGGGGAGAATTTGGGGGGTTTTGGGGGGAATTCTGGGGATTTTGGGGAGAATTCAGGGGATTTTGGGACATTTTGGGGAGAATTCGGGGGGTTTTGGGCAATTTTGGGGAGAATTCAGGGGATTTTGGGGCATTTTGGGAAGAATTCTGGGGATTTTGGGGCATTTTGAGGGATTTGGGGCATTTTGGGGGAGAATTTGGGGGATTTTAGGGGGTTTTGGGGTGGATTTGGGGAATGTGTTGAATTTTTGGGGATTCTGGGAAATTTGGGATATTTTGGGGCGAATTCGGGGCTCTCAGGGGGTCCTGGACGGGATTTTGGGGGTTTTTGGGGAGGATTTGGGGGAATTTGGGTTTTTTTTGGGGTCCCGGGGTGGGGGCTGTGAATTTGGGGGGTCCCTGGGGGTCTCTCCCTTTCTCACCGCCCCTCCCCCCCCAGGAGCCCCCCCGGCTCCCCGCCCCCCCCGCGCAGGTGCCCCCAGGTGGGTGTGACCCCCCCTTCCCCTCCCCCTCCCAACCCCCCCTCCCCCCCCGAATTTGGGGGGTCCTGGGGGGTCCCTGCCCCTCCCCCAACCCCTCCCCCCTTTGCATCCCCCCAGGGCCAGAACCGCCGCAGCCCCCGGGGGGGCGGAGCCTCGGACAGGTGAGGGGGCGTGGCCTTGGGGGGGCGGAGCCTTTGGGGGCAGAGTCTAGGGCAGGTGGGGGGGTGGGGGAGAGACCCCCCGGGACCCCCCCCCAACCTCTGTGCCCCTCCCCCACCCAGGGCTGCGAGAGCGACGGGCCCGAGGAGGCCCCGCCCCCACCCAGGTATGGGGGGCTGGGGGGGATTGAGGGGATCTGGGGGGATTGAGGGGGGTCTGGGGGGGATTTGGGGGTCTGGGGGGATTGAGGGGGGTCTGGGGGTGGCTTTGGGGGAGTTTGGGGGGTCCTGGGCTAGTTGGGGGGTCTGGGGGGTTTGGGGGGCTCTGGGGTGAATTTGGGCGAATTTTGGGGGGTCCTGGGCTGGTCTGGGGGGTCTGGGGGAGTTTGGGGGGGGGTCTGAGGTGAATTTGGGGGGAATTTTGGGGGGTCCTGGTGGAATTTCGGGGGTCCTGTGCTGATTTTCAGGGGTCCCACCCCCTCTCCTCCCCCACAGCCACGCCCCTGCCCCTCCCCCCAACGGGCTCCGCCCCCCACCGGCCCCACCCTTCGATTACCAACAGGTGAGGGGGGAGGGGCTTTGGGGCTGGGGAGGGGCTTTGGGGATGGGGGAGGGGCTTTGGGGATGGGGGTGGGGCTTTGGGGATGGGGGTGGGGCTTGGGGGATGGGGTGGGGCTTTGGGGATGGGGTGGGGCTATGAGGGCTGGGGGTGGGGCTATGAGGGCTGGGGGTGGGGCTTTGGGGATGGGGGTGGGGCTTTGGGGGCTGAGGGAGGGGGATGGGGAGGGGCTTGGGGGGGCTCCCCGGATTTGGGGGGGCTCAGGTGGGAGCTGCCCCTCCCCCCCTGCCCCTCCCCCAGCTGTTCCAGGAGCTTTGGGTGGAAAACGAGCGGATTCGGGAGCAGCTGCAGGAGGCGGAGCTGGCGCTGACCCAGAGCCGGCTGGAGCTCGAGAGGGTCACCCAGGTCAGGGGTCACGGGGGTCACGGGGGTCACTCGGGGGTCACTCGGGTCAGGGGGCACACGGGGGTTACCTGGGGGGCACTCAGGGGTCACTCAGGGTCACTCAGGGGTCACTCATTGGTCACTCAGGGTCACTCAGGGTCACTCAGGGGTCACTCAGGGTCACTCAGGGTCACTCATGGGTCACTCAGGGTCACTCAGGGGTCACTCAGGGTCAGTCAGGGTCAGTCAGGGGTCACTCAGGGTCACTCAGGGGTCACTCAGGGGTCACTCAGGGTCACTCATGGGTCACTCAGGGTCACTCAGGGTCAATCAGGGTCACTCAGGGGTCACTCAGGGGTCAGAGGTCACTCAGGGTCACTCAGGGTCAATCAGGGTCACTCAGGGGTCACTCAGGGTCACAGAGGGGTCACTCAGGGTCACTCATTGGTCACTCAGGGTCACTCAGGGGTCACTCAGGGGTCACTCAGGGGCACTCAGGGTCACTCAGGGGTCACTCAGGGTCACTCAGGGGTCACTCAGGGCTCAGGGTCACTCAGTGTCACTCAGGGGTCACTCATGGGTCACTCAGGGTCACTCCGGGGTCACTCAGGGTCACTCAGGGGTCACTCAGGGGTCACTCATGGGTCACTCAGGGTCAATCAGGGTCACTCAGGGTCACTCAAGGGTCACTGGGGTCACTCAGGGGTCACTCAGGGTCACTCAGGGGTCACTCATTGGTCACTCAGGGTCACTCAGGGTCACTCATTGGTCACTCAGGGTCACTCAGGGTCACTCAGGGGTCACTCAGGGTCACTCAGGGTCACTCAGGGTCACTCAGTGTCACTCATTGGTCACTCAGGGTCACTCAGGGGTCACTCAGGGTCACTCAGGGTCACTCATTGGTCACTCAGTGTCACTCATTGGTCACTCAGGGTCACTCAGGGGTCACTCAGGGGTCACTCAGGGTCACTCAGGGTCACTCAGTGTCACTCAGGGTCACTCAGGGGTCACTCAGGGTCACTCAGGGTCACTCTGGGCCCCTCCCTCACCCCGTCCCTTCCCCCCCAGCGCCAGGAGCGCAGCGCGGAGCGGCCGGCGCGGCTCGAGCTCGAGAGATTCGTGAGTGTCCCCAAAACCACCCCAAAACCACCCAAAAACCCACCCAAAACCTGCCCCCACCCAGACCCTTCACATTCCCCCACTCTTACCTCACTTTTCCCAAACTTTCTCCTCACGTTTTCTGCCTTTTCCCCTCACGGTCGCCGCCATTTTCTCCCCTCACAGTTTCCCGCCATTTTCCCCTCACGTTTTCCCCTCACGTTTCCCTCTCTTTTCCCTTCATGTTTCCCTCCATTTTCCTCTCACAATTCCCCCCTTTTCCCCCTCACATTTCCCTCCATTTTCCCCTCATGTTTCCCTGCTCTTTTCCCCCTCACGGTCGCCGCCATTTTCTGCCCTCACATTTCCTCCATTTCCCCCTCACATTTTCTGCCCTCACATTTCCCTCCATTTTCTCCTCACATTTCCCCCATTTTCCCACCATTTCCCACCACTTTTCCCCTCATGTTTACCTGCCATTTTCCCTTCACATTTCCTGCCGTTTTCCCCCCTCACACTTTTTCCATTTTTCTCCTCACCTTTCCCTCCATTTTACCCTCACATTTTCCCGCTCTTTTTCCCCTCACGTTTTCCCGCCCTTTCCCCCTCACATTTCCCTCCATTTCCCCTCACATTTCTCACCCTTCCTTTCCCCTCACATTTTTGCCATTTTTTCCCTCACATTTCCCTCCATTTCCCCTCACATTTCTCACCTTTTCCCCTCACATTTTTGCCATTTTTCCCCTCACATTTCCCTCCATTTCCCCTCACATTTCTCACCTTTTCCCCTCACATTTTTGCCATTTTTTCCCTCACATTTCCCTCCATTTCCCCTCACATTTCTCACCTTTTCCCCTCACATTTTTGCCATTTTTCCCCTCACATTTCCCTCCATTTCCCCTCACATTTCTCACCTTTTCCCCTCACATTTTTGCCATTTTTCCCCTCACATTTCCCTCCCCTTTCCCCTCACGTTTCCCTTTAAATTCTCCCCTCGTTCCCCCCAGGAGCGCCGGGCGCTGGAGCTGAAGGCGGCTGAGCTGGAGGAGGAGCTGAAGGTGATTTTGGGGTGGTTTTGGGGTGATTTTGGGGTGGTTTTGGGGTGATTTTGGGTGGTTTTGGGGTGGTTTTGGGGTGATTTTGGGTGGTTTCGGGGTGGTTCTGACCCGCGGACCCTCCCCAGGCGCTCTCGGACCTTCGGGCCGACAACCAGCGGCTGAAGGACGAGAACGCGGCGCTGATCAGGGTCATCAGCAAACTCTCCAAATGACCCCAAAGCCCCCCAAACCCCCCCCAGGACCCCCCGAATCCGCCCCCTAAATCCGCCAAACCTCTCCCGCGCGGGGGGCGGAGCCAAACGCGCCAGGGGCGTGGCCAACAGGAGTGGGTGGAGCCGGTGCCAAGGGACCGTGGCCAAAGCTGAGGGGGCGTGGCCAAAACGGGGGCGGAGCCGAGTTCATTGCACTGATGTGAAAGCTGCCAAAGGGGTGTGGCCAAAACGGGGGGCGTGGTCTGTGCGCACCAGGCCCCGCCCCCACCTCTTCCCGCATGCTGTTCATCCAATCAGACCGCGGGGGGCGGGGCCTCCTCGCACCCCGCCCATCCCGCAGACCCTGCCCCTCCCCTCTCCAATCCCCCGCGAATATTTTTGTGAAAAAAAAAGAGGAAAAAGAAAAAAGAGGAAATAATTAATAAAAGGAAAGCCGTGGGGGAGGGGCGCACAGGAGGCGTGGCTTTTTGCATTTTTTATATAAATATATTTGTAGAGCTCTGTAGGTACAAATTCCCCTCCCCCACCCCTGCCCCACCCCCACCCACCCAGCACTCCAACCCCATTTTCTGTTTTTCTTTTGTGGTGGTTTTTGTTTTTCTTCTTTATTCTGTCCAAAAAAAGCTTAAAAAAGAGAAAAAAGGGGGGGGTGGGGGGGAAGAGGGGGGAGGGGCGACTTTTACCTGCAAAGAGACGTGTGGGGGAGGGGAAGGGGGGGGGCGGGGGGATGGGGGTGGAAATAAATTAAATACGAACCAAAAAAGGGGAATTTGAGCAGCGCAAAGACCCAGGGAGGAGGAGGAGGAGCGATGAAGGCGGCGGCGGAGCCCCCCCGAGCCCCCCGGGGCGGGCGTGGGGCGCGGGGGGAGCCCCCTCCCCAAATCTGGCTGGAACTGCTGGGGGGGGGGGGCTCCCTGTGCGGCGGCGGCGGCGATGGGGGAGGGTCCCGGGGGGTGGGGGCTCCGTGCAGGGCGGGGCCGCGGCCTGGGGGTCTCTCCGGGGGTCTCTCCTTCCTCCGTGGGGCGGGCGGGGGTCCGGGGGTCTCTCCGTGGGGCGGGGACGAGACCTCGGCAGCAGGGAGAAGAGAGAGAAACTGAGGCACGGTTAAAATTGAGGGGGGGGATGTGGGGGGGCCTGGGCTCTGCCCCCCAAGCAGAGCCCCCCAGATCCAGAGCTCTGCCCCCCAAGCAGAGGCTCTGACCCCAAATCTTGAGTTTTTTCCCCCAAATCCTGAGCTCAGCCCCACAGATCTCGAGCTCAGCCCCACAGATCCCACCCCAAACCCCCCCGGTCACGGCTGGGGGCTGCTGTGGGGCAGCCATCGCTGTCACTGCGGTCAGTGGGGCAGCCCCAGCCCCACAAGTCGCCCCCTCCCCACCCCAAATCCCCCCCCCACGGTGGCTGCTGAGGGCACTTATGGGGCAGGTCCTGCCCCACCACCCCAAATCCCCTCTGTGCTGCTGAGGGGGACAGGAGGTTATGGGGCAGCGTGGGGCAGCAGCCATGGGGCAGGTACGGGGCAGGTCCTGGCCCCACGGCTCGCTCCCTGCCCCCACAGAGGCTGTGGGCGTGGCTGCGGGTTGGTGTGGGCCAGATGTGGGGCAGCTGTGGGGCAGCCCCGCTGTGGGCCAGCTGCGGCTCACACGTGGGGCAGGACCGCTGTGGGTCAGCCCCGTAAGTGGGGCAGCCGTGGGGCAGCGTGGCTCAGATGTGGGGCAGAGCTGTGGGTCAGATGTGGGTCAGCCCCACTGTGGGCCCACTGTGGGTCACTTGTGGGGCTCAGCCGTGGGACAGGGCGGCCGTGGGGCAGGGTGGCCGTGGGGTAGCCCTGCCGTGGGGCTCAGCCGTGGGGCTCGGCCATGGGGCTCAGCCATGGGGCTCAGCCGTGGGGCAGGGCGGCCGTGGGGGCTCAGCCGTGGGGCAGCCCTGCCGTGGGGCAGGGTGGCCGTGGGGCTCAGATGTGGGGCAGGGCGGCCGTGGGGCTCAGCCGTGGAGCTCAGCCGTGGGGCAGGGCGGCTGTGGGGCTCAGCCGTGGGGCAGCCCTGCCGTGGGGCAGGGTGGCCGTGGGGCTCAGCCGTGGGGCTCAGCCGTGGGGCAGGGTGGCCGTGGGGCTCAGCCGTGGGGCTCAGATGTGGGGCAGGGCGGCCAGGCTCTGCCGGCAGTCGATGGCGCCGCGGTCGGGCCCGGTGAAGGTGAGGGGCAGCCCCCCCAGGAAGCGGCGGCGCTCGGGGGGCTCCAGCCCCATAAGTGGGCCCAGCTGGGCCGTCGGCAGCGCCGGGCGGTAGCTGGGGAGAGAAGGAGGTCAGCGTGGGGCCGGGGGCGCCCGGGGGGCACCCGCGGCCCCCAGAGAGCGGGGTGGGACCCCATGGCGGGGTGGGACCCCATGGCGGGGGGCTCAGCCCCGTAACAGGGGGCTCAGCCCCATATTGGGGGGCTCAGCCCCATAACAGGGGGTGTGACCCCATATTGGGGGGCTCAGCCCCATAGCAGGGGTGTGACCCCATATTGGGGGGCCCAGCCCCATAGCAGGGCTGTGACCCCATATTGGGGGGCTCAGCCCCATAATAGGGGTGTGACCCCATAGTGGGGGGCTCAGCCCCATAGCAGGGCTGTGACCCCATATTGGGGGGCTCAGCCCCATCGCAGGGGTGTGACCCCATATAGGGGGGCTCAGCCCCATAGAAGGGGTGTGACCCCATATTGGGGGGCCCAGCCCCATAGCAGGGGCTGTGACCCCATTACAGGGGGCTCAGCCCCATAGCAGGGCTGTGACCCCATATTGGGGGGCTCAGCCCCATGGCAGGGGGTTTAACCCCACAGAGAGGGACACGGTCCCGTACGAGGGGCCCAGCCCCACATCCCCCCGTGGCTCAGCCCCACAGGAGAGGGCTCAGCCCCATCTCTGCAGGTTCAGCCCCACACAAGGAGAGGTGACCCCACAGGGCGGAGGGGGGCAGTGGGGCACAGCCCTATTTAGGGGGCACAGGGCCCCACGGGGGACAAGTGACCCCCTAAGTGGGGGCTCAGCCCCTGAAGTGAGGGCTCAGCCCCATAAGTGGGGGTCCAGCCCCCTAAGTGGGGGTCCAGCCCCCTAAGTGGGGGTTTAGTCCAATAAAAAGGGGTTAACCCCAAAAGAGGGGGCTCAGTCCCATAGACGGGGTTCAGCCCCAGGGGGGCTCCGCAGGACCCCCACCCCAATGTGGGGCACAGATAAGGGGGGGCCTGCGCTGCTCTGGGCCCCACGTGGGGCAGAAATTCGGGTTCTCCCAGCCCACAGATGGGGCAGAATCGGGGTTCCCCTCCATATATGGAGTGTGGGGGTTCCCCTGCCCATATATGGAGTGTGGGGGTTCCCCTGCCCATATATGGAGTGTGGGGGTTCCCCTCCATATATGGAGTGTGGGGGTTCCCCTGCCCATATATGGAGTGTGGGGGTTCCCCTCCATATATGGAGTGTGGGGCTCCCCCTGCCCATATATGGAGTGTGGGGGGTTCCCCCTGCCCATATATGGAGTGTGGGGGTTCCCCTGCCCATATATGGAGAACAGGGGGTTCCCCTGCCCATATATGGAGTGTGGGGGTTCCCCTGCCCATATATGGAGAACAGGGGGTTCCCCTCCCCATATATGGAGTGTGGGCGTTCCCCTGCCCATATATGGAGTGTGGGGGTTCCCCCTGCCCATATATGGAGAACAGGGGGTTCCCCCAGTCCATATATGGAGAACAGGGGGTTCCCCCTGCCCATATATGGAGAACAGGGGGTTCCCCTGCCCATATATGGAGAACAGGGGGTTCCCCAGCCCATATATGGAGAACAGGGGGTTCCCCCAGCCCATATATGGAGTGTGGGGGTTCCCCTGCCCATATATGGAGAACAGGGGATTCCCCCAGCCCATATATGGAGTGTGGGGGTTCCCCTGCCCATATATGGAGTGTGGGGGTTCCCCTGCCCATATATGGAGAACAGGGGATTCCCCCAGTCCATATATGGAGTGTGGGGGTTCCCCCAGTCCATATATGGAGAACAGGGGGTTCCCCTGCCCATATATGGAGTGTGGGGGTTCCCCTGCCCATATATGGAGTGTGGGGGTTCCCCTGCCCATATATGGAGAACAGGGGGTTCCCCTGCCCATATATGGAGAACAGGGGGGTTCCCCTGCCCATATATGGAGAACAGGGGGTTCCCCCAGTCCATATATGGAGAACAAGGGTTCCCCCAGTCCATATATGGAGAACAGGGGGTTCCCTCAGTCCATATATGGAGAACAGGGGGTTCCCCATCTGATACAGCTTAGAAATGGGATTCCCCACCCCACATATGGACAACTGCAGGGAATCCCCCCCCAAACCCCCCAGGGGCGGGGGCTTCCCCCTAAATGCCCCCAAAATCCGGGGATTCCCCTGTCCTGTGTCCTGTCACTCACCTGTGTGGCTCCGGGCCCCTCCCTGTGTCCCCGGGGCCGTGTCCCCCCCCCAGGCCGGGCCGTGTCCCCCCCAGGCCGGGCCGTGTCCCCCCCCCAGGCCGGGCCGTGTCCCCCCCAGCCCCCCGCGCGCCCCCAGCCCCACGTACGCCTTGATGCAGGCGCGCAGGGCGCGGCGCCGCTCGCGCTCGGCGAAGAGGTCGATGAGGCGCGGGCCCATGGCCGGGGCCGAGCCGTGCAGGCGGAAGAAGCGGCTGTAGAGCCCCAGGGCCCAGGCGGCGCGCAGCGCCAGGGCGTGGGACACGGCGGGGTCCGAGCGCAGCGCCGGGGGCAGCAGGGCCAGCTCCGTGGTCAGCTCTGGGGACAGACGGACAGACAGGGGTCAGTGGGACAGACAGACAGACAGACAGACAGACAGGGGGCAGCAGGGCCAGGGCGTGGGACACGGCGGGGTCCGAGCGCAGCGCCGGGGGGCAGCAGGGCCAGCTCCGTGGTCAGCTCTGGGGACAGACAGACAGACAGGGGTCAGTGGGACAGACAGACAGACAGGGGTCAGCAGCGCCAGGGCGTGGGACACAGATCTGGGGATGGACAGACAGACAGGGGCCAGCAGGGCTCCGTGGTGGCACAGCTCTGGGGACAGACAGACAGACGAACAGACAGACAGGGGACAGCAGGGCCAGGGCGTGGGACACAGCTCTGGGGACAGACAGACAGACAGACAGGGGTCAGTGGGACAGACAGACAGACAGACGGACAGACAGACAGGGCCAGCAGGGCTCCGTGGTCAGCTCTGGGGACCCTGAGCGAACCTGGGGGTCACTGGGGGCAGCTCCAGTGGGCAGCTCTGCTGAGGTCACTGAGAGCCCCCAAAAATTCTGGGGACCCCTCCCCAGGTTTGGGGACCCCCCCCAGGGTTTCAGGACCCCTGCCCAGGTTGGGGGACCCCTCCCCAGGTTCTGGGGACCCCTGCCCAGGTTGGGGACCCCCGCCCACCTCCGGAGTTGTTGGTGAAGATGCAGTAGAGGATGCGGTAGGCCGTGAACAGCCCGGGGTTCCCGGGGTTTTAGTGACCCCTCCCCAGGTTTGGGGACCCCCCAGGGTTTCAGGACCCCTCCCCAGGGTTTCAGGACCCCTGCCCAGGTTGGGGACCCCCGCCCACCTCCGGAGTTGTTGGTGAAGATGCAGTAGAGGATGCGGTAGGCCGTGAACTCGCCCACGCAGCCCGGCAGGCTCTCCCCGTACAGCGCCTTCAGCTGCGTCTGGCACTGGTTGAATTCCTCGTGGTCCCCCTGGGGAGGGGGGGGAGACCCTCAGAGACCCCTCCCCAAATTGGGGGGGTCCCCAGAGCCCCCCCGGAGCCCCCAGCCCCACCTTCTCCAGGGCGATCCGCGCGTGCGTCTCGTAGACCTCCACCGTGAACTCGGTGCGCACGCCCTGCACCTGGGGAGAGGAATTTGGGGAGGGGTCTCAGACCGGGGGGGGGCCTGAACTCGGGGAGGGGTCCCCGACTTGGTGGGGAGGGGTCCTGAACTCGGGGAAGGGTCCCAAGCTTGGGGGCGGAGGGTCCCAAATTCAGGGAGGGGCCCCAGAAGATGGAGAGGGGTCCTGAATGTGAGGAGGGGTCCCGAATTCGCTGAGGGGTCCCAGACTTGAAGCCCCCTCCCCAAATCCTCACCGTCAGGTCCTGCCGCAGGGATTTCAGCTGCTCTGACCCCTCCCCAGGGAAGCCCCCTCCCCATTTAGCCCCCTCCTCACCATCAGGTCCTGCCGCAGGGATTTCAGCCGCTCTGACCCCTCCCCAGGGAAGCCCCCTCCCCATTTAGCCCCCTCCTCACCGTCAGGTCCTGCCGCAGGGATTTCAGCTGCTCTGACCCCTCCCCAGGGAAGCCCCCTCCCCATTTAGCCCCCTCCTCACCGTCAGGTCCTGCCGCAGGGATTTCAGCCGCTCTGACCCCTCCCCAGGGAAGCCCCCTCCCCATTTAGCCCCCTCCTCACCGTCAGGTCCTGCCGCAGGGATTTCAGCTGCTCTGACCCCTCCCCAGGGAAGCCCCCTCCCCATTTAGCCCCCTCCTCACCGTCAGGTCCTGCCGCAGGGATTTCAGCCGCTCTGACCCCTCCCCAGGGAAGCCCCCTCCCCATTTAGCCCCCTCCTCACCGTCAGGTCCTGCCGCAGGGATTTCAGCTGCTCGCAGGCCCAGGCGTAGTCGCGGTGCTGCTGCCAGTGCGAGCGCACCAGGGCCAGCGCCTGCCGCAGCACCTGCGGGTTTGGGGCATTTTGGGCATTTTGGGGCATTTTGGGCATTTTGGGGCATTTTGGGGGCAGGCTGGGGTTTTTGGGGTGCACTTTGGGGCATTTTTGGGGTATTTCTGGGTTATTTTTGCATTGCTCGTGGCACAGGTCTCACGGTGGGCGGGTCCGGCGCGCAGGTGAGGTTTTGGGGTGAATTTTGGGGTTTTTGGGGTATTTTTAGGGTGAATTTCAGGGACTTTGGGTTATTTCAGGGTCACTCACAGGCACAGGTCTGACGGTGGCGGGGTCGGGCGCACAGGTGAGGGTGTCGGGTGGATTTTGGGGTGGATTTTGGGGCGGATTTGGGGTTTTTGGGGTCACTCACGGGCACAGGTCTGACGGTGGCGGGGTCGGGCGCACAGGTGAGGGTGTCAGGGGTGGATTTTGGGGTGGATTTTGGGGTGGATTTGGGGTTTTTGGGGTCACTCACGGGCACAGGTCTGACGGTGGCGGGGTCGGGCGCGCAGGTGAGATTTTGGGTGGATTTGGGGGTGGATTTTGGGGTGGATTTGGGGTTTTTGGGGTCACTCACGGGCACAGGTCTGATGGTGGTGGGGTCGGGCGCACAGGTGAGGGTGTCAGGGGTGGATTTTGGGGTGGATTTTGGGGCGGATTTGGGGTTTTTGGGGTCACTCACAGGCACAGGTCTGACGGTGGCGGGGTCGGGCGCGCAGGTGAGCCGCAGGTAGCGCTTGGTGACCTCCTGGCAGGTGCCCAGGATCTTCACCTGCTGCCAGTCCAGGCCCTCGGCGGGGGCGGGGGCGGGGGCGGGGGCCGGGGGGGGGTTGGGCCGGGCCTTTTTGGGGTGCCCCCCCCCGGTGGCAGCCCCCCCCTGGAAGCGCTGGGCCCGGCGCTGGCGCCGCAGCTCCCGCTCGGGGTCCTCGGGCTCGGCCGGGGGGCGGCGGCGGGCGCGGCGCGGGGGGCACGGCTCCGGCCTGGGGGGGCAGGGGGGGAAATGGGGGGGGAGGGGGATAAAATGGGGGGGGAATGGGGGGAGAATGGGGGGGAGAATGGGGGGGAGAATGGGGATTAAAATGGGGGGGAAATGGGGATAAAATGGGGATAAAATGGGGGGGGAGAAAAGAGGATAAAAATGGGGGGAAATGGGTTAAAAATATGGGGGGAGAATGGGGGGAGCAATGGGGATAACACGGGGGGAATGGGGATAAAATAAGGATAAAAATGGAGGGGAGAAAAGGGGAGAAAAGGGGATAAAAATGGGGGGAAATGGGTTAAAAACATGGGGGGAGAATGGGGGGGGCATGGGGATAAAATGGGGATAAAACGGGGATAAAAACAGGGATAAAAATGGGGATAAAAACGGGGATAAAAATGGGGATTTGGGGAACGGGGATTTGGGGGAAAATGGAGGTTTGGGAGATAAAAATGGGGGTTTGGGGGAAAATGGGGATTTTGGGTAAAAATGGGTTAAAAAATGGGGTTTGGGGGCAGAAACGGGGATTGCTCCCCAGTCCCCCCAGTCCCTCCCAGTATCCCCCAGTATCCCCACTAACCCCTCCCAGTCCCCCCCAGTATCCCCATTAACCCCTCCCAGTCGCTCCCAGCCCCCCCCAGTATCCCCATTAACCCCTCCCAGTATCCCCATTAACCCCTCCCAGTCCCCCCCAGTATCCCCATTAACCCCCCCCAGTGTCCCCATTCCCCCCCAGGAACCCCTCCCAGTCCCCCCCAGCCCCCCCATTCCCCCCCAGTGTCCTCTCCCAGTATGCCCAGTGTCCCCATTAACCCCTCCCAGTCCCCCCCAGTATCCCCATTCCCCCCCATTAACCCCCCCCAGTATCCCCAGTCCCCCCCAGTGTCCCCTCCCAGTATGCCCAGTGTCCCCAGTACCTCTTGCCGCGCTGGGCCCGCGCTCGGCCCCGCTCCAGGGGTCCCCCCCGGCCCCGCGGCTTCTGGGGGCCCCCCCGGCGCCCCCCGGGCCGGGCCTCGGCCCCCGAGCCCGACGAGTCCGAGTCCGAGTCACTGCGGGGGAGGGGACGCTGGGGAACTGGGGGGGACTGGGGGGACTGGGGGGCACTGGGGGGGGTTAATGGGGATACTGGGAGGGGTTAATGGGGGAATGGGGATACTGGGGGGGGTTAATGGGGATACTGGGAGGGGTTAATGGGGATACTGGGGATACTGGGGGAACTGGGGGGGACTGGGGGGGACTGGGGGGGACTGGGAGGGACTGGGAGGGACTGGGGGGGTTAATGGGGATACTGGGGGGCACTGGGAGGGACTGGGGGGGACTGGGAGGGACTGGGGAGGGTTAATGGGGAAACTGGGAGGGACTGGGGGGGTTAATGGGGATACTGGGAGGGGTTAATGGGGATACTGGGGGGGTTAATGGGGGGGAATGGGGATACTGGGGGGGGTTAATGGGGATACTGGGGGGGTTAATGGGGGGGAATGGGGATACTGGGGGGGGTTAATGGGGATACTGGGGGGCACTGGGAGGGACTGGGGGAGGATTTGGGGTGGATTTCGGGGTTTTTGGGGTTTCTGCTGGGCTATTTTGGGGGGGATGTTTCTGGGGCACATTTGGGGTGGACGCCGGGGGTCTGGGGTCTCACCTGCGCCGGCAGTGCCGCCCAGGTGAGCGGGAGGGTTTGGGGCAGGATTTGGGGCAGGTTTGGGGCAGGTTTTGGGGTTTCTGCTGGGCTATTTTGGGGGGGACGTTTCCGGGGTGCCCCTGGGGTGGACGCCGGGGCTCTGGGGTCTCACCTGCGCCGGCAGTGCCGCCCAGGTGAGCGGGAGGGTTTGGGGCAGGATTTGGGGTGGATTTTGGGGTGGATTTTGGGGTTTCTGCTGGGGTATTTTGGGGGGGACGTTTCCGGGGCACATTTGGGGTGAACGCCGGGGCTCTGGGGTCTCACCTGCGCCGGCAGTGCCGCCCAGGTGAGCGGGAGGAGGAGCGGGACGAGGAGGAGGAGGAGCTGTTCTCCTTCATGAAGACGTTCCGGTTCCCGAACTTGGTGGGGAACCCCCCCCCGCCCCCCCCCCGCGGCCGGGACCCCCCCCCGGGACCCCCCCTGGGCGCGGGGGGGGGCGGGGGGCGCTGGGGGGGGGTCTGGGGGGCCCCCCCGGGGCTGGGCCGGGCCGGGGGCGGGGGCAGCTCCCAGCGCTTCTTCTTGGGGCTGGCGGCGCCCTCGCGGCTCAGCCTGGGGAGAAAAAACCCGGTTTTGGTCAAAGGGGGGAAAAACAGAGAGTTTGGGGTAAATTGGGGGGAAAAAAACAGAGAGTTTGGGTTAAATTGGGGGGAAAAACAGAGAGTTTGGGGTAAATTGGGGGGGAAAAACAGAGTTTGGGTTAAATTGGGGGGGAAAACAAAGAGTTTGGGGTAAATTGGGGGGAAAACAGAGAGTTTGGGTTAAATTGGGGGGAATCAGAGAGTTTGGGTTAAATTGGGGGGAAAAACAGAGAGTTTGGGGTAAATTGGGGGGGAAAACAGAGTTTGGGGTAAATTGGGGGGATTCAGAGAGTTTGGGTTAAATTGGGAAAAAACAGAGTTTGGGGTAAATTGGGGGGGGAAACAGAGAGTTTGGGGTAAATTGGGGGGAAAACAGAGTTTGGGTTAAATTGGGGGAAAACAGAGAGTTTGGGTTAAACTGGGGGGGAAAAACAGAGAGTTTGGGGGTAAATTGGGGGAAAAACAGAGTTTGGGTTAAATTGGGGGGGAAAAACAGAGAGTTTGGGTTAAATTGGGGGGGAAACAGAGTTTGGGGTAAATTGGGGGGGAAAACCAGAGTTTGGGTTAAATTGGGGGAAAAAACAGAGAGTTTGGGTTAAATTGGGGGGAAAACAGAGAGTTTGGGTTAAATTGGGGGAAAAACAGAGTTTGGGTTAAATTGGGGGAAATCAGAGAGTTTGGGTTAAAGGGGGGGAAAAACAGAGAGTTTGGGTTAAATTGGGGGAAAAACAGAGAGTTTGGGTTAAATTGGGGGGGAATCAGAGAGTTTGGGTTAAATTGGGGGGAAAACAGAGTTTGGGTTAAATTGGGGGGAAAAACAGAGTTTGGGTTAAATTGGGGGGAAAAACAGAGTTTGGGGTAAATTGGGGGGGAAAACAGAGTTTGGGTTAAAGGGGGGGAAAAACAGAGAGTTTGGGTTAAATTGGGGGGAATCAGAGAGTTTGGGTTAAATTGGGGGGAATCAGAGAGTTTGGGTTAAATTGGGGGGGAAACAGAGTTTGGGTTAAATTGGGGGGGAAACAGAGTTTGGGTCACAGGGGGGGATTTGGGGGAAAAAGCAGGAATTTTGGGTCAAGGAGGGAAACCAACAAACGGAGCCAGGCAGGGATGGTTCTGGGGCAGTCCCGGGTGGGATTTGTCAGAGATTTCTGGGCATTTCTGAGCAGGTTTCCTCAGGGATTTTGGGTCAGTTCTGGGGGAATTTTCTCAGGGATTTTGGGTCAGTTCTGGGGGAATTTCCTCAGGGATTTTGGGTCAGTTCTGGGGGAATTTCCTCAGGGATTTTGGGGTTTTTGGGGTCTTGCCCACCCGGGCAGGGGCTCCCTGCTCCAGTCCATGGTGAAGGCTGAGGGGCTGCACTTGGGGGGGGATTTTTGGGGTTTGGGGGAGATTTTTGGGGTTTAAGGTGTGATTTTTGGGGTTTGAGGGGGGATTTTTGGGGTCTGAGGGGGGATTTTGGGGTTTTGGGGGGGATTTTTGGGGTTTGGAGGGGGATTTTTGGGGTTTGGGGGTGAATTTTGGGGTTTTGGGGGGATTTTGGGGTTTGAGGGGTGATTTTTGGGGGTTTCGGGGGGGATTTTTGGGGGTTTTGGGGGTGATTTTTGGGGTTTGGGGGTTGATTTTTGGGGTTTGGGAGTGAATTTTGGGGTTTGGAGGAGATTTTTGGGGTTTGGGGGGTGATTTTTGGGGTTTGGGGGGGATTTTTGGGATTTGAGGGTTGATTTTTGGGGTTTGGAGGGTGATTTTTGGGGTTTGGGGGGGTTTCGGGGGGGGATTTTTGGAGTTTGGGGTGGTTTTTGGGGTTTGGAGAAGATTTTTGGGGTTTTGGAGGGGGATTATTGGGGTTTTGGGGGGTGATTTTGGGGTTTTTGGGGGTGATTTTGGGGTTTGGGGGGGTGATTTTTGGGTTTTTGGGGGTGATTTTTGGGGTTTTGGGGGGTGACTTTGGGTTTTGGAGGGTGATTTTGGGGTTTCTGGGGGTGATTTTGGGTTTTGGGGGGTGATTTTGGGGTTTTTGGGGGTGATTTTTGGGTTTTGGGTGGTGATTTTGGGGTTTTTGGGGGTGATTTTAGTTTTTGGGTGGTGATTTTGGGGTCGATCCCGTGCGGATCTCCTCGGGGTGACTCCGGCAGGACCGGGGGGGGCTGTGGGGGCTCCGGGGGTCCCACCCACCCGGGCAGGGGCTCGCGGCTCCAGTCGATGGTGAAGGCCGAGCCGTCCTGCAGCCGGGCCTGCAGCAGCTCCTTGAGCAGCTTCTCGGTGCGGTCCTTGTCCTCCTCGGACTCGCAGGCGGTGAAGCAGCGCTGCACGTAGGCCTTCATCTCGGGGGGCCAGTCCTCGGGGCGGCCCCGGCCCGGCCCGCGCCCGTCCCTGCCGGGGGGGCAGTCGGGGGGGGTTGGGGGGCAGCTCGGGGGGGTGTGGGGGCAGCTTGGGGGGGTTGGGGGGCAGTTCGGGGCAGCTCGGGGGGGTTGGGGGGCAGCTTGGGGGGCAGTTCGGGGGGTTGGGGGGCAGCTTGGGGGGGTTGGGGGGCAGTTTGGGGCAGCTTGGGGGGGTTGGGGGGCACTTCAGGGGGGTGTGGGGGCAGCTCGGGGGGGTTGGGGGGCAGCTTGGGGGGGTTGGGGGGCAGTTCGGGGCAGTTTGGAGGGGTTTGGGGCCAATTCAGGGGGTTGGGGGGCAGTTTGGGGGGGTTAGGGGGCAGTTTGGGGGGATTTGGGGGGAATTTGGGGGGTGTGGGGGCAGTTTGGGGGGGTTGGGGGGCAGTTCGGGGGAGTCTGGGGCAGCTCGGGGGGGTGTGGGGGCAGTTCGGGGGGGTGTGGGGGGAATTTGGGGGGTTTGGGGGCAATTTGGGGGGTTTGGGGCAATTTTGGGGGCAATCCGGAGGGGTTTGGGGGTAATTCTGGGGGGTTTGGGGGAAGTCCAGGGGGGTTTGGGGCCAATTCAGGGGGGTGTGGGGCAATCCGGTGGGGTTTGGGGCAATTCGGGGGTTTGGGGGCAATTTGGGCGGTTTGGGGCAATTTTGGGGGCAATCTGGAGGGGTTTGGGGGTAATTCTGGGGGGTTTTGGGGCAGTTCAGGAGGGTTGGGGCAGTTTGGGGGGGTTTGGGGGGAATTTGGGGGGTTGGGGCAATTTGGGGGGTTTGGGGCAGTTCAGGGGGTTTGGGGCAATTTTGGGGGAGTTTGGGGACAATTCGGGGGGTTTGGGGGCAATCCAGGGGGTGTTTGGGGGCAGTTTGGGGGGGTTTAGGGGCAGTTTGGGGGGTTTGGGGGAAGTTTGGGGGGGGGGTTGGGGGCAATTCAGGGGGTTTGGGGAGCAATTTGGGGGGTTTGGGGCAATCCAGTGGGGTTTGGGGCAATTTGGGGGGTTTGGGGGCAATTTGGGGGGGTTTGGGGGCAGTTTGGGGGTGTTTGGGGGCAGTTTGGGGGGGTTTGGGGGCAGTTTGGGGGGGTGTCTGGGGTCTCTCTGGGGGGTTTGGGGGGAATTAGGGGGGTTTGGGGGCAGTTTGGGGGGGGTTTGGGGTCTCTCTGGGGGGTTTTTGGGGGCAGTTTGGGGGGGTGTTTAGGGTCTCTCTGGGGTGTTTGGGGTCTCTCTGGGGGGGGTTTTGGGGTGTCTCTGGGGGGTGTTTGGGGGGAATTAGGGGGGTTTTTGGGGCAGTTTGGGGGGGTGTTTGGGGTCTCTCTGGGGTGTTTGGGGTCTCTCTGGGGGGGGTTTTGGGGTGTCTCTGGGGGGTGTTTGGGGGGAATTAGGGGGGTTTTTGGGGCAGTTTGGGGGGGTGTTTGGGGTCTCTCTGGGGTGTTTGGGGTCTCTCTGGGGGGGGTTTTGGGGTGTCTCTGGGGGGTGTTTGGGGGGAATTAGGGGGGTTTTTGGGGCAGTTTGGGGGGGTGTTTGGGGTCTCTCTGGGGGGTGTTTTTTTGGGGTCTCTCTGGGGGGGTTTTTGGGGTCTCTCTGGGGGGATTTTTGGGGGGAATTAGGGGGGTTTTTGGGGTCTCTCTGGGGGGGTGTTTGGGGTCTCTCTGGGGGGGTGTTTGGGGTCTCTCTGGGTGTTT